>NW_027412727.1:1800000-2012500 GCF_025532065.1 Leptinotarsa decemlineata | reverse complement strand
AGGTTAGAAACACATCACTAGTCAATTTATTAAAATTTTCAAGAAGAAGTAGACTTGGCATTTGCCGCTGGTGCAATTAATGAAAGAGTTACAGTTGCTTCCAGAAGAAAGAGTTTTGTTATATAATTTTTGTTGATAGGTTGATAAATGAATTTGAGTAATGTCAAAGGAGTTGTCTTTGAAGGAATTCCAATTTTTGTCAATAATAAGCAAATAGGAATATATTTCACTTAAATGTTGTAAGTCTGTTTTTTCATTCAGACAATTTCGTGATTACGAAATGTAAGTCATATCAAGGAATAATCTTTTAGAAACATTCCTCTCTTTAGTCAAAATTTTTACTGAGTTAAAATCCATTACATGTCCATTATTATAAACATGTTCACTAAGGGCACACCTTTCTGGATGAAGTCTATAATCACTTTTGTATGCAGATATTCTGTCTTTTAATAATCTGGTAGTCTGACCAATGTATTCAGCACTGCAACTTATACAAGGGATACTATAAACTACTTGAGATTGAAACTTTTTTTGGGATTTCATCTTTTAAGTTTGAAAAAAGGGAATTAATTGTTAATATAATATAATATAATATAATAATATAATGTTAATTAACAATTAATTCCCTTTTTTCAAACTTAAAAGATAAAATCCCAAAAAAAAATTCAATCTCAAGTGGTTTATAGTATCCCTTGTATAAGTTGCAGTGCTGAATACATTGGTCAGACTGCCAGATTATTGAAAGACAGAATATCTGCACACAAAAGTGATTATAGACTTCATCCAGAAAGGTGTGCCCTTAGTGAACATGTTTATAATAATGGACATGTAATGGATTTTAACTCAGTAAAAATTTTGACTAAAGAGAGGAATGTTCTTAAAAGATTATTCCTTGAAATGACTTACATTTCGCAATCACGAAATTGTCTGAATAAAAAAACAGACTTACAACATTTAAGTGAAATGTATTCCTATTTACTTTTCATTGACAAAAATTGGAATTCCTTCAAAGACAACTCATTTGACATTACTTAAATTCATTTATCAACCTATCAACAAAAATTATGTAACAAAACTCTTTCTTCTGGAAGCAACTGTAACTCTTTGAATAATTGCACCAGCGGCAAATGCCAAGTCTACTTCTTCTTGAAAATTTTAATAAATTGACGAGTGATGTGTTTCTAACCTAAGATCACCACGTTCATTCTCAAGTAAAAAAATTTTTATGATTACTCCTCATTTAACGTATATATATTGTAGCTTTCACTTAATTCATATGTCTCGTAATGGTACAGTTGTTACTTGTTTTTATCATGATTACAACGTTCATATTTTAATTTTAACTCAACTCAATTGCGACCAATCTCACTAACATTGTAAGTATTCATCTATCAACTTAAGTTCTGTATTAATTCAAAATCTATCATCTTAGCTCCCTGATGATGACAATAACCATTGTCGAAATATTGGAAATATAATGTTATGAGAGTACACTTGCGCTTCGCTGCTATCCCAAATAACTCCAAGGAATTGTTCGTAACTAGTCAGCAAAGACTACCTCTCTCTCTTATGACTCAAAAACAACAATGTATGGAGATTCTGAAAACATCACGGAAAATTCATATACATATAAACAGCAAGGACACCCTGTATGTGTATTGAAACCCACCGACTTGACAGGAAATGAGTAAAAAAAATAGTGGAAAATTCAAATCTCAAAATATGTGTTTAAAAATTCATTGAATTCGAAAAACAGATAACCGATATAGGTTATAAATAAATGTCAGATGAAATTAAATTCATATCT
The DNA here is from genome assembly GCF_025532065.1 of Leptinotarsa decemlineata. NCBI lineage: Eukaryota > Metazoa > Arthropoda > Insecta > Coleoptera > Chrysomelidae > Leptinotarsa > Leptinotarsa decemlineata. The sequence goes on along the minus strand of NW_027412727.1, from coordinate 2,010,693 downwards.
GTGATGGAAAAGTGAAAAAGACATAATAAACGAACTGTAATTATTTAGTAATGATGATAAATTCAAAAATTATTCTTGTGAACCATTTCCTCAGAAATGGACATCAAGTGATACTTTTGAACAATATTTATATTCAGACATAAGTGAGGTTATTTATTTTTGCACAAAATTATTGAATGAAAATGTATTTAAATTCAAGAACCAATGTGGAAATCGTAGAATACATAAATTTTCTGATATTGGAGTTGAAAATTTGTAGTTATGAAAATTGAGAGGTGGAAATAGGTCCACAGGAGATAAATCGCCGGAAATCAACCTGATTACCATGGTTAACGGAATTGAGTACAAATCCCTTCTAGATCAAAAAATGTATTATTAATCTCGAAAAATACACTTGGGATGAAGTGAGGAAAAGGATAGGGCGCTACTGAAGGGCTCAAATAGTCTTACCAGAGGAACTGAAAGATTTCCCGCAGATCGCAAGGAGGCAGCCTTAAGTTGAGGCTGTGAAGTCTTATTTCGAAAAGCACTTCCAGGAGAAGATACAGGACGAGCTCCGCATGTTAGAAAATCTGATGAGACTTCTCAAATCTCCTTGGGAAGTGAAGAAGAGGGTAACCAAACATAAAGAGGACTTATCGGAGCTTCCTCAGGCAAAAAAATTCATCTTCCCAAGAAAACAACAAGAACAAGACCAACCCAACATGAAGAGAATATTCCCATGAACAATAGATTCGACTTCCTTCCAGAGTTAAAATCTATGGACACGGAGGACAAAATCCCCACTCCAAGAAACCAAAATCCAACTAACACGACTGCCGCAACCACTTCTAAGGACAAAAAACAGGACGAGAACCTGTCACCTATCGTTGTGAAAGGGACCATCCCAATGAATAAGGCAGACAACGAAAATCTGAGGTGACTTCTCCATCAAATACACTAATAAATCAATTTTGTTTTACACAAACACCGTGGATGACCATGAAGCGATCGTAATTACAATGAAGAGAAATAAAGTGGAATTTCACACCTACACTAAACGGGACGAGAAAACACATGCATTCATACTGAGGTAACTGGATTCAGAACCCCCGGCAGAAAACATCGCAGATAACCTCTACGGTAAGCATGATCTGGCAGTGGAGGCCATATATAAACTCAGATCAGAGGGTAGACCCCTTTATAAGGTCGTTACTGATAGTAATGTTATGCTATCTAAAGCTACCTGGAAATATCCGGGAGATCGTATAATGCCACCGGTGCCAGTTGAGGGGCCACGCCAACTCAAACTGCTATAAAAGAATCAGATGCCTGAAATGCGCAGAAACCCATCCAACCGCAGAATGTCCTTTGTTCAGAAGCAAGATTACCAAATGTTCAAACTGCTTCGGCCCCCATCCGGCAAACAGCAGAGAATTCCCAGTATACTTAGAAAAGCTAGACGAACTCGTTCAAAGGAAGGAAGCCAACCGCCTTAGAAAATTTGCACCAGCGCCAATACCACTCTACAATCCGTTGCAAGGGGCACGACAATAACCAAGCCAGCAACAAACAGGTCAGCAGGACCAGCCCGCAGGACAGTCTACAAGATTGTCAAGGACACAGGCGACCGCGGGTTCACCACCTATTCCTGCCACTCCATCGTGCGAGACAGGAGCACGCCCTCGCGATTCCACCCTAATGATGCGGACGGAAACAGACATCATGCTTGCCTTCGACAAGGTAAGCACACTTATCAACATGGAAGATATGCTCAGGTCGTTGAATGATGGCTTTGTTGTCCAAGGCCACAGATCCGAGAACCAAATGGCTTAATTATATTCAATCCTTGCAAAATTTCAATCGATATGAGCTGTAAAGGCATGTATGCTGAATGCTAATGGTGTTGATAATTAACTCCTCAGTATTATTACTTTCGTACATTCCTACAAAATGGATGTAATGTTTCTGTCCAAAACCAAACTTTGACAGGAACATCGACTTGAACTTGTGGTTTTGTCACGATTAGGGAAGACCGCCCTAATGTAATCTATTCGAAAACAATGAGACTTTGCCGAAACGATATGAGAATAATCCTGATGAGGATGAAATAAACAGAACACGAAGCGAAACCCGGGAAAAGAGATCATCATCATAGTTTACTTTATTGACCTCTTCATAGTATGGAACCATGGAGATACAAAACTGAACACATGTTTGTGGTATTTCAATAGCGTGAATTGCAATTCCAATGGAGAAGAAAGCTCATGATAAATTACTATCTCTCTCTAGATATGAGTTTGGGAAAAATATTTTTTCATATGAGTATAACGACCTGCTACTGATAATGTTAAAACTCAGTTCTATATATTTCTATGTAAGAAGAATTCATTGGACTGTATGATTCATGTGATTTATGAATTGAAGTCAATATGGGAATGATCAGAGAGTACTTATCTATTCATATTTTGATTTTTATTGAATTATTTTCCAGCAGCTTGACTGCATTAACCTTTCTCGATTTAATATCATTTCTAGAAGCATGTGGATTCGTTTTCCGATGGCATTTCAGGTTAGCTTCCTAAATTTCTGCTACCGCAGTTGTCGGTTGATTGGTCAAACAAACCACCAACACTGACATAAAAACTTGTCTAGTTGACTTGGGTGCCACACCAATAGGTGGTCCCACTTATGTTTCGCTTGCGTTTACGCAGCTATTTTTATCAAGTACTTTTCTGTTGTATGAAAATAATAATGAAATGATGAATGTTAAGGAAATACTATTAGGTGCTAATCAAGTGCTAAACGATGAGGATGGTAAAATTTTCTAATTAATAAATAAAAGCTTTCATTTTCGCTAAAAAACAGATCTAATAATCAGGTCTTTCGAAAACGAGGAAGAATGCTCAATCAAGTATGAACCTAAGCGTATTGATGAGGTGCTAATAAGGCGCTTGCAAGAAATTAAGATGGAAACGACCGTGAATAAGCGGAATGAATAAGATACCTGATTGGGGAAAAAATTCACAACATGCAATAAAGTCTTGAAATGCTCGTAAACACTATACATAGACAATCAAAATAAAGTGATAATTGAGTGCTCACTAGATTCTATAATGCCTATGGGGCTCCTGGAACTGGAAACCATCATAACTGATGGACTGAGTTCTTATAGTACGTTCCTCATTAACCCATTAGTGCTCAGAACTAAAAATGTCGAATTTATTGATATTGCAATGTCTTTTCTGCTACTATACAGGGTGTCCCTGGACTTCCTCTTTTCCTCTCGGGAATGTATAGATGGGGTCAAAATATCACCAGTACTTCATATAACTTTTTTTCCTAAAAGTCTTCGTAACCAAGTTACGGGCCCTCGAAGTTACAAAATGAAAAATGTTTTTCTTTGATAACTTTTCAAGTGAATATTCAAAATCATCCAAATTTTGGTAGTTGACTAAACAAATGAATTCCTTCGATGAGCTTTCATGCAGGAGTCAGTTGTTTTGCTACAAAGTCAGGAACGGACTACCCCCGATGGTCCACACCCCAAAACTTTGAAATGACAGATATTTTTCAATATTTTTCAACAAATTAAGGTTACTTGGACAATTTTATGAATAAAAGTACTCGTGTGGAAAGTCGATCGGAGCAACGAGTCTTGATAAAAATGTAGTTTCACTCGACGACATCAAACCCGCTCGTCCACCATTATTTGAAATGAATAATTATCAAAGCAGAAATAATAATGATAACGTTAATTCAACAACATTTGTCCTGAGATGTCTACCATTATTCGAAAATATTAGTTTTTAAGGAAAATGGAAATGATAGGTAAAATGTTCATAACGAATTTTTATAATGCAAACACGTTTAACTCACGAAACTCAAGAGCCTCAAGAGCAAACAGAAATGAAAAATCCGCTACAGAAACTGCTCGATATGACCACCTTCTCTCTTTATATATTTTCTTAGTCTGCGAAGACAACCTCTCTGTACTTGAAATAGCATTCCAGGGTCGTTTCGTATGGCTTCACAATGTAATGTTATTCTATTCAACAATGCATCTCTTGTGTGAATAGGTGTAGCGTAAACAAGGCTTTTTAGATGCCCCCACAGAAAGAAATCCAATGGATTTAAATCCGGAGACCGCGATGCCCATGAATATGGCCCACCTCTACCAATCCATCTATTGTGGAAAATATGGTTCAGATGGTCACGCACAATCAAACTAAAATGAGGAGGAGCGCCATCATGCATAAACCACATATCTCTTCGGGTTTGCAATGGAACATGTTCCAAAAGTCCATTCAAATCGTTCTGAATGAACTCCAAATAACGTTCTCCATTCAATCGGTCCTGTAGAACGAATGGTCCTATAAGATGGTTTCCTATGATACCAGCCCAAACATTCACGTTGAATTTCCGTTGGTGTTTGGTTTGCAATATCCCATGGGGATTTTCTTCGGCCCATATATGGAGATTATGAGAGTTGATAACTCCATCTCTACTGAAACCTGCTTCATCAGTGAATAAAACTCGATTAATAAAAGTCATATCCTCTCTTTGCCTATCCATGAACCAATTGGCATATTCCAGTCGTGCTGGAAAATCTTGAGGTGTCATGGCATGTACCTTCTGGATGTGAAATGGGTGGAGCAGTTGTTCTCTAATTATTCTATGAATAGTGGACTTGGATGTATGGAACTGTTCTGATAGATTTCTGATGCTCATTGAAGAATCATCAGCGACGGCTTCCAAAATATTTTCCTTCAATACAACGGTACGTACAGTCCTAGGAGCGCCCTCACCACCTCGTTTTGGCCAAACTGTACCTACAATAATATCGAAATAAAACAACGTGCTCAAATTAATTATCAATTATTACATACCTGTCTCCCTCAAGCTGCGATCGACACGCTCGAATGTTTCTCTTGACGGTACCGATCGATTGGGAAAATGCTCGGAATACAGACGACGAGCTTCTGCAGCATTACAAAATGCTCGTCCATAAAATACATGCATATCTGCATATTCATTGAATGTAAACTGTTCGGCCATATCAAAAAATTCAAAATATCCTATAGAATATTGACAATACAATGATAGTCATATGACAACGCACCACTCAACAAAACAAAATCGCATTCCAGTTTCTCATTTTTCATCAAAACTTTCTAAAAGGTTTTTTTGTCAACATCTGTGAAAGAAATGGAACATAATTATTCCCTGGATATTTTTCACCTGATCATGTGCAGCCGTTTTTGTAGTTCGCTTTTTTGTAGTTTGCTTTTTATTAGTATAGTAAATATTCTTTCCGGTGTGCGTTTTTTCAGCTGAATTCAGATTCGTGTTAAAGAATTTCTCCCATAAAATTATAATTATCAGTGAAACTCCTCAACAGTTTAGCTGTGAAGAAGAATTTGAAACATTCGAATGTTGAGTTTCATGAGATTCAGATAACTGATCAACACGAAACGTGATTATTCCACACGTATTATGTACATACAAAATATGGAATGAATTCGATATTTCATAGTAGAGTAGCTTGTTAGTTTAAAAACACCACGAATATACAGAACTTGATATTTCTTTTGAAAAAATATCTGCTATCACAATTGTGACTTAAACTTCCATATAGGTACTGTAATTTTTGTTTACGACTTCATTTTAGCATACTTTGTATTATTCCTGTTATAAATGTTGTTGAATTAACGTTATCATTATCATTTCTGCTTTGATAATTATTCGTTTCGTATAATGGTGGACGAGCGGGTTTGATGTCGTCGAGTAGAACTACATTTTTATCAAGACTCGTTGCTCCGATCGACTTTCCACACGAGTACTTTTATTCATAAAATTGTCCAAGTAACCTTATTTTGTTGAAAAATATTGAAAAATATCTGTCATTTCAAAGTTTTGGGGTGTGGACCATCGGGGGTAGTCCGTTCCTGACTCTGTAGCAAAACAACTGACTCCTGCATGAAAGCTCATCGACGGAATTCATTTGTTTAGTCAATTACCAAAATTTGGATGATTTTGAATATTCACTTGAAAAGTTATCAAAGAAAAACATTTTTCATTTTGTAACTTCGAGGGCCCGTAACTTGGTTACGAAGACTTTTAGGAAAAAAAGTAATATGAAGTACTGGTGATATTTTGACCCCATCTATACATTCCCGAGAGGAAAAGAGGAAGTCCAGGGGCACCCTGTATAATCACTCGATCAATTGAAAAATATATAAAAAAATATTTCCTTTTCAAGGACTCCAGAAACGCTTGGCAACCTGAGTTGCCACTGATCCTTTAGGGCATTTAAAGTATGTCAACAGGTGATGGTATTATAAAGAATATTATTTGAAGATTCATAAAAACAAAACGTTTGATCATTCATTTTATTCATTATACAAAACTACACTCTAGCATATTACATATTATGGAATGGTTTAAAACATTCGTAATGAAGTGGCACTTTGCATTTTGAGCAGAGGTATACAGTACGGTTGTGACACATCTTACACCGCCTGTACTTTGACTCTCCTTTCACAATAAGGTGATTTCTTCCATCTCTTCTTATGTCATGAAGGGAAACAGATCTTGAATAAGATGATGATGGTCCAGGTCTGATAGCAGGAGTACCATATAAATTCAATAATTGCAGAACAACCTGTCTTCTGAACTGCAAAAGTGGCATATCGTGTCCTAGCTGGCTATAGAGGAGCCATCCCTGTACGCAACATTCATTCACACTCCAAGCAAACATAGGCCACCACCATTTCTTGATTCTTATTCTTGTCCTATAGGTACTTGTGAATTGATCATTGAGATCAACCCCTCCCATATTTGGTTAGGTATTTTCACAGTTATCTTTTTTTTTCAGTACGACTATATCTCTGAATACTCCTGAGTGGATTTACTTCATCACAGTTTGACAGAACGGTAACCACAGAATTGTCATTCCAGGAAACTGCGATCAGTTTTCCATTTCCAACAGTTAGAAATTTTCCTCTTTCAACCTTCCTGAATTCTCTCTTGGGTGGTAAATTCATAGCTTTGCCTATTCTGTTTTCTCGTAGAGTACCGGTTCCTTCCAATTCCCTTTTACATAACTCTTCCAGAAGAGAAACTGAAGTGAACAAATTGTCGAAATATAGTTTTTTTTCCTTTGGGAATATTGCAGTGATCCACCAAACCAATTACCACATCACCTCCCTGACCAAGACCAGTATCAGGCAATTTGGTCCACAGTAAGGTTCTACATGCATTATATATCCATTCGGCTTAGCTATCACCCACATCTTGAACCCAAACCTTATAGGTTTTCCGCGAATAAACTGTTTCGCGTGATGACGACCATAATATGGTATGATACTTTCGTCAATTGAAGGAGAACCTTCACATGGAACTTGCTTGAATGACTCATTCAAATAATCGAAAAGAGGTCTTACTTTATAAAAACTATCCGTGTCAATATTTGTGTTATCATTCAAGTGGATATATCGTAAGATTTCTTCGAACCTGCGTCTGCGCATTGCCTCCGAAACGATGGTCACGTTGCAGTCCAGATCTTCTTGCCAGTACATACGCTTGTTAGATACCTTATGATATCCACTCAATAACATAATGCCCAACACTGTATAAATCTTTTCAGAGGAGATATTTACGTGATGCTCTCCTTTTTGGCCGGCATAAAGATTACTTTGTGTAACGATATGGTTCACCAATTGGTCAGTGAAAAAACACTTGAAGGCATCTAAAGGATGAGCAACAGTGTTCTTCAGAAAGTCTATAGTGAGTGGTTCGCAAGGTTTCTCTATAGATGGCAGTTTCCAGACATGTTGTTTGTTTGAAGACCAAGTTGATTTTGATGGCAGGACTTTTTTCTTCTTCTGCAGACGAATGCATTTTGAAGTAGAAGGTTCGGGATCCTCATTTTCTCCCATATGAATGTCATCATTCTGCTCAGGTTGAGAATTCACAATATCTTTCATTTTAGTATATAGATTTTGCTCAGATTGAGTATATTCATTCTGTTCTTCCTATGATTCTTCAAAAGTAACCACAGCCTTACTTCGAAGTATACAGCCAGGCAAATGTGCTGGCTTTCCTTCCACTTCATCATCAGACAAATCAGAGACTTCATCTGTATCAGCATTCGGAAGCTCATGCGGAGGAATGATACTAATAGATCTGATACAAGAAATTCGTTCATCGTAATACTCTTCGTAGGCATTCAGCATTTCATCAACTGTAAACGTGCCATCTTCGCGTTCCGACCTAAGAAATAAAATTATTTTATCTTTACATGGCTACCCAACAGCTCGGTGGCAACTATAGTTGCCATCTGAATTTACATACTTGGTACAACAATACCGAGAACAAAATTCATCTACTTGCCACAAAACCTCAGAAATATATATCTTAGTAACTGATTCTAACAGATGCATAAGAATATTTTAGTGAGAACAACAAATTATACTCACATTTTTATAGGAATGTTCGTGAGCTCTGAACTTCACAAAAATCAAAGTAAACTTTAGAAAATCTCAGATGGAATATACAATACTTTTCTTCACAAAATGTCGGAGTAAGACTTGTACAACACGTTCACGATGAAATTTCAGACATAACCTAACCAAATTTGACATGTCGTTCATTTGAAAACAGTGGCAACCCATGTTGTCAATGAGCACTAATGGGTTAAATAAAGGCATGAGGATAAAGTGCTAATTGACTGCTCACTAGATATTCATAGTAAACATAGATTCTATAATGCATATGGGGCTCGTGGACCTGAAAACCACCATGACTAATGGACTGTATTCTTATAGTACGTTTTTCAATAAATAAGGGCAAGAGGATAAAGCGCTGATTGGGTGATCACTAGATATTCCTAGTAAACATAGATTCTCTAATGCCTATGGGGCTCATGGACCTGAAAACCACCATGACTGATATACTGAGTTTTTATAGTACATTTCTTAATAACTAATGGCAAGAAAATAAAGTGCTACTTAGGTGCTCATTGGATATCTAGTATCCTAGATTCCATAATTGTTATGGGGCTCATGGACCTGAAAACCACCATGACTTACTTATAGTACGTTCCTCAATAAAAAAAGGCAAGAGAATGAAGTGCTAATTAGGTGCTCACAAGATATTTATAGTAAACCTAGATTCCCTAATGCCTATGAGGCTTATGGATCTGAAAACCACTATGACTGATAGACTGAGTTCTAATAGAACGTTACTCAATAAATAAAGGCGAGAGGATATTTTCATTTTTTTTATTTTTTTTTTTTTATTTGCCACTGAGGTACAGTATGTACATATGGTATAGCAATAACTTAATATATATATATATATATATATATATATATATATATATATATATATATATATATATATATATATATATATATATATATATTCAGTGTGACCCATTTAAAATGGAACCACCCCTGTAGAATGTGCATTTTTCAATCAATCTCAATTTTTTTTCATTGAAATATTAAGCATGAAAAACTGTATCTTGACACTAACTTTCACAATTTTAGTTTCATTTCCAAGGCACTCTATGGTTTTTTTTTGTTTGTCAAAAACGGCAAAAGTTTATTAGGCAATTTTTGTTTTCAAATTTGACTACACCACTGGATTCGTAGTCGTTATAGATCAAAACTGTCAAATTTTCATTAAAAAATATTTGTTAACAACGAAGTTACAACAACTTCAATTTTGGAAACAAAGTATTTGTTTGTAATTTTTATTCAGATTATAGACATATTTGAGATCTGACAACACTGTCATCACCAAGTAGAACACCAGTGAATTTGTACAGTGAAAATCCGAAGTCAACAGCTCAATGCGTTCTACAGTTATAACTCCTGAAAATATGGTAATGTGAGAGATTTGTGGTGCAAGCGTTTTGTAATAAAAATCTGACTACGCCACTGGATTTGTGGATAATATTCCCTTAAAATCATTCATTTGAGTGTAGGTTACGAGAAGTGTATTCTAGAATAACAGAAAATTAAAAATTCATTTTCAAGTTATGCAGTACTTAGTACATTCTTTCGCATAGCCGCTAAAATCAAATTGATTTAAAGCATGGAAATCATTTATTCAATAATAAACCAGAGAGCAGGACAAAAATTGTTCCCTGTAAATTCTTCATAACTCAGCTAAAACAATCTTTTAGAGGAGATATCAATAATTTGAGGAAGCTGAACTCATTATGCAAAGGTTTTATAATAAATCAACAGTAGGCTGTGATTTTGACAGTTAATCATAAATAAAATAATAGTTGTTAGTTACGTGCATTTAATAATGCCTTTGCAATTATCATTAGAAGAAAGAATTGAAATTGTGAGAATTTCTGGGGACAATTATCATAGTGAAAGAGAAGCAGCTAGGATATTTAATCACAGACATCCAAATCGACTTCCCATTGACAGAAGCACCGTCAGTAAAATTAACAAAACATTTAAAGAAACCGGTGCAGTCAGCAAACATATTTTAAAAAATAATCACCGAAGAAGAAATTTAAACGAAGGTGCTGTTTTAGATTATTTTAGAAACCACCCAAACAGAAGTTTACGAGTCGCCAGTTTGGATTTAAACTTACCGAGAGAGACTATTCGACGATGTCTTAAACAAAACAAAATGAGAGCATTTGAACCTAAATTTCTTCACTCTTTAAAGGCAGGTGATGAAGTGAAACGTATGGAATTTTGTTTGTGGGCACAAGGTGAGTACCTGAATACAAGAAATTTTTTAAACTGCATAATGTTTAGTGATGAAGCTTCTTTCAGCACCAATGGGGTAGTTTCATCGCAAAATGCTCGGTATTAGGCTACGGAAAATCCGCACTGAATCATAAATTGTAAAAGTCAATATTCCGAAAAAGTTAACGTTTGGTGTGGTATAGTACAAAATAGAATAATAGGTCCATATTTTTTTGATGGAAACATAAACGGGCAAAATTTTTTGGAATTTCTAAATAACCAATTATCGGACGAAATAGATGAAATGCCTCTTGCGGAACAAGTAAATTTATATTTTCAGCTCGACGGCTGTTCCGTGCACAATTCGAGGATTGTTAAAGAGTGGCTAAATAACCAGTTTCCAAATCATTGGATAGGACGAGGTGTGACTTAATTGAATGGCCACCTAGATCGCCTGATCTAACAATATTAGACTTTTTTCTGTGGGGTATTCTGACACAAAAAGTATACAGAACAAGACCAACGAATCGAGCTGAACTCATGCAAAGGATGCGACAAGCTTGTGCCGAAATTACAGTTCAACAAATAAGAAATAGTGTAAGCAATATTCGGAAGAGATACGATAAATGTATTGAACTTAATGAAGGTTTGGTAGAAGCCACAAAAATTTGAATGATTAGTTTTAAATCAATGTTTATTTTAGTCTCAGTTTTTTTAATGGCAATTAATTGTTGAATAAATACTTTGAAACTTGTTTGTATACATTTTGTTTTCATCAGCTATAGAAGAAGGTAGAGTAAGTTCAGAATCTCATAAAATGTGATTTTCCAGGTGCGCTGTTACAAAAGTACTATTATTTATTATTGGGAAACTTCCAAAAAGCTTACAAGTATGACCATTAATACTTCAAGATTTTATCAAGATTTGGTAAAAGCGCAATTGGGAGATCCCATGACATGAGATTCTGAACTTGGTCTACTACTGCTTAACTTGAAAATGAACTTTTAATTTTCTGTTATTCAATGATTCAATTTTTATTATAATTTTCACTTCTCGTAACCTACACTCAAATGAATGATTTTAAGGGAATATTATCCACAAATCCAGTGGCGTAGTCAGAATTTTATTACAAAACGCTTGCACCACAAATCTCTCACATTACCATATTTTCAGGAGTTATAACTGTAGAACGCATTGAGCTGGTGTTCTACTTGGTGATGACATTGTTGTCAGATCTCAAATATGTCTATAATCTGAATAAAAATTACAAACAAATACTTTGTTTCCAAAATTGAAGTTGTTGTAACTTCGTTGTTAACAAATATTTTTTAATGAAAATTTGACAGTTTTGATTTATAACGACTACGAATCCAGTGGTGTAGTCAAATTTGAAAACAAAAATTGCCTAATAAACTTTTGCCGTTTTTGACAAACAGAAAAAACCATAGAGTGCCTTGGAAATGAAACTAAAATTGTGAAAGTTAGTGTCAAGATACAGTTTTTCATGCTTAATATTTCAATAAAAAAAATTGAAATTGATTGAAAAATGCACATTCTACAGGGGTGGTTCCATTTTAAATGGGTCACACTGTATATATTAAGTTATATATATAAGTAAAATATATATATATATATATATATATATATATATATATATATATATATATATATATATATATATATATATATATATATATATATATATATATATATATATATATATATAGAACATAATAACAGTGTGATACGAATAAAATAGGTAGGTATTTCATTTATCATATATGTGTATATACATATATGCATATATACACACATACACATATACACACCCACATATATAAACATAGACACATACATACACATATATAGACAAGACACGTATATAAATTCCTTATTAAAAATATGGAACAGGCGTCGAAGATAACACTAAATAATAGTAAGAGGAAAAAAATAAGAAAAACCATTGCTCAACGGAAATCATCTTCCAGGAATTCATCACAACTATAGTAACATTTTTGCAGCAGCAATTGCTTTACTCTACCATGAAACACTTTATCAGAGGTAATTTGTTTGATCTGCTCTGGTAATTTATTATACAGATTTATGGCATTATACAAAGGGGACTTTTTTATATTTCGTTGACTTATGACTTGGAATACGCAAAACATCACCATGACGTGTGTTGTAACTATGCACTGTTGCGTTTGTTTCTAGTTCATGGATGTTAGATCTAGCAAATCCTATACATTTAAGAATGTATATGGAGGGAGCCGGTAATAATTTTTCCCTAACGAATACTGGTTTACAGCTGTCTCGGTGTTCAATGCTGAAAATTAGTCTAACAATGCGAATACTCTGATGAATTCATTACTGCAACCCCATGCTATGATATTGAGGGATATATGTGAAATGCCATAGCAAAATAGATTTCTAGTAGACCTGCTGTGTCCATGCATGATTTCATTTGCCTTAAAGCAAAGAATGTCTTGTTTAATTTGTTGCAGACATCTTTTATTTGCAGATCTCATGATAAGCTTTCATCCAAGTAAGTTCCTACAAATTTTACTTCGCTACTAATCTTTATTTCGTCAATAGTTTGTAGGTCATCTGGAACATTATTTTTCCTATTATAGAAATTTACTATTACAGTTTTTGTGAAGTTTAATATTAATCTGTTTCGCTGACACCAGGAGCTAAAACTATCGATTATGCATTTTACCTTACTAAGCAGTACATCAATATTTCCCCCTGTAACTGTGATAGTGGTATCATCCGCAAACATGGTATGGTGGCAATCTTTCAGATATTCTGACAAATTATTTGCATACAACAAAAAAAGCAATGGTCCAAGCACTGACACCTGTGGCACTCCAAGCTTAACGTCGTTGCACCTTGATCTAACATTTTCACATTTTACAGTCATGGTACGCCCTTTGAGGTAAGATTCAATCCATTGTAACAAGCATTTCTTTAGTAAGGTAACCTAACCTTTGTAAGGTAACAATGTAGTAATTCTGGATAAATCGGACTACTACGAAAGGGTCAATACTCTCATTACCAACGGACTGTATGCAAAATTGTCCAGAAACCCGTTACCAAAGATGATTGCAGAAGTAAAAGACGTCCTAAAAAAATGCGACAACATACTTACCCCTCAACTGAAACGGAAGTTACAAGTTTCCAACCCAACGGTGTCGAAACTATATTGCCTCCCAAAAATCCATAAACCGGGAAAATCAATGCGCCCCATCGTGTCAGCTATTGGAGCTCCTACCTACCAAATAGCGAAGTGGCTCACTAAGGAATTTGAAACCTTGTCTATTGCGGAACCAGGTTTTAGTATAAAAAACTCTTTAGAGTTCATACAACATACAAAAAACATGGTTCTGCAAAAAGGTGAGATTTTGGTTTCTTTTGATGTTAGTTCATTATATCCTAACGTCCCAATTCCACAGACCTTGCAATACCTCAGGGAACTACTAGAGAAAAATAATTTCAATAACAACGAAATCGATGAATTCGTTTCTCTTATCAATTTGTGTATGAAACAAAATCGTTTCCAGGTAGAAGGTTGCTTTTATGAACAACAGGAAGAAACGGCCATGGGAAATCCCCTGTCCCCCTACCTGGCAGACCTGTTCATGAGCAGATTCGAAATGGAAACTCAGGAAAAATCAAAGTATTTTCCTAGGATTTGGTTAAGGTATGTGGATGATATTTTCGCGGTATTTGATACCAAAAAATCGAATATCGAGGACTTTGTTTCCTTTTTAAATAATAGATGTCCATCAATAAAATTCACGTATGAAGTAGAAAATAAGGGACAACTACCATTTCTTGACGTTTTGGTAATGAGGAGCAAAGATGGAGGGTTAGAATACGATATATTTAGAAAAGAAACAAGCACGTACAGGTATATTCCGGACAGTTCACATCACTGTGGACAGCACAAACGTGCTGGGTTGAATTTTTTGGTGCATCGTCTTTTGACTCTTCCTCTAACACATGATAGGTTCACAAAAAAAAACGTACAATACAGGAAATAGCAGCCATTAACGGTTTCCCGAGGGGTATTGTAGATGACATAATTAGGAAAAAGAAGTTTAGGTTAAGAATGAACGAAATCTCGACTTTCAGAAAGGACAAAGATCAAGATAAATACATCTCAGTTCCATACCACCAATATACGAAGAACTTTGGAAAGATTTTCAAGGAACTAGGTATGAAGGTGGTTTTTGAAACAAGTCATACACTGCAGAACCTTTTGGGAAGTCCAAAAGACAAAGTCGAGAATTCGGAAAAGTCTGAAATTTACGAAATTGAATGTAACGACTGCGATGCAAAATATTATGGACAGACAAAAAGATCTATTGAAGTGAGATATAAGTAACACATAGCACACTTAAAATATGGAAGATTTGAAAAATCAGCAGTCGCCCATCATATTTTGCAACAAAACCATTCCATAGACTTCAGTTCTTTAAGATTAGTTACACAAGTTAATAACAACAGGCAACTAGATGCCTATGGGAGTGTGGAAATAAGTAAACATAATAATATTATGAATGACGACAACGGACCAATACCAAATAGCATACTATATAGCCTGTTAATATAATATTGTTGGGTTTACTGATTACTACAGAAAGACACATTGTAAATATATTTAGATAGGCAATATTGTGAAACTAATTTTATATAGCTGAAAATTGTTCTATATACAGCTGTGACATTTAAACATACATAAGGACATATTGTGAATGATAGAAAGGCCAATTGTAAAATTAATTTAGGGTGGTACACTTGTATGGGTGGTATTACTGATTACCTACCTGATCAGTATAAGTAGCTTTAGTTTTGAGTAGTTATTAGTTTTATCTTCCTCTTGAAGATGATCACTTGGTGATCGAAACACGTGTCGAATAACGATTTGGTGTAGGGAAAAACTCCAGTAATATTCATTACTACACCAAAGGTTCCAAACAGTATATCACAAGTAAATTATCATTCTTGATAGAGTTGAATTTCTGCCTGACAACTTCTGTTGTCTCTACTAGTTGACGTTTCAAATTCATTTCACTGTTTTCATTTTCAGAATCATTTTTCGTATTCATAATGCTCTTTTCAAATTATAGCTCAATTCGCTGAATTTAACACACATCAATTGGAATTGTTTGAGTGTTACATCGGGTGATACATGATCTGAATGAATATGATGTAAATTCGTCTCGTCTTGTTTGAACATTATGATGAAATTGGTATTGTCACGCACTAATTGTTTGGGTACCCGTGAATATGTCTGTGCGAGATATAAACAATCAACATCCTTATGACGTCCCATACAGAATAATGATCTAATAATATCCTGCTTTTCACATATCACATCATCGAAAATGAAAACAGAATTAGACTTAGCATCAGAGGGTTCCACTATTTCTGAAAGTATAAAAACCTAATCCTTTTATAGGTTCCAAAACATTCCGCAAGTACTGATATTTAGGTTGATTGAGTGATTTTGAATATAGATACACATTTCTAAATCTCAGTCCTTGTGGATGTGTTAATAGCGATATCATTGCATTCGTCTTTCCACAATCTAAAGGTCCTATAATGAGTCCTCGAACTGATGATGGAAGTAGTGGACCATGTCTGAATACCCTTTGTCCATTCAATCCACACCCGAATTTCTCATCTATCTACAGCAAACTTTTTTTTCTGTTTTACAATGCGCATCGTGCCGTGGTTGGAGCCTATATAAATGTTATCAGCTCATTCATTTCAATGTGTACCATCAAACGATACGGACGTATTGAAAGTGATCATAAAATAAAAGAGGTTGTGTTTTTGTTAATGATTTATTAAACAAACTTCCTTTCGAATTACATCTACCCGAAGGTTATCAATACTGTGGACCGGGTACAAAACGTTTAGCTCGCAACGATCCTGGAATTAATAAATTAGATATTGAATGCAAAAACACAATATTCAATACTCTAAGCATCCATCCGATCTTGCAGCAAGATATTTAGCCGACAAACAACTTGAATACAGCGCTTGGGATAGGGTTAAATCGAAGGACGCGAGTATTGGTGAAAGAGCAGCTGCATTACTTGTCACCAACATTATGAAAACAAATAGACATATGGGCATGGGTTGTAGCAGCAATAAGAAAAAAAATAGGAGGAAACTAACGAAGAAAAATGAAAATA
Source organism: Leptinotarsa decemlineata (assembly GCF_025532065.1). NCBI lineage: Eukaryota > Metazoa > Arthropoda > Insecta > Coleoptera > Chrysomelidae > Leptinotarsa > Leptinotarsa decemlineata. Next base: position 1,993,784 of record NW_027412727.1, on the reverse strand, counting down.
GAAAAGTTGCATTTGGTGCTGGGATAGTCCATAAAGTGCGAAATGTATTGAAGAAAGCTGGTGGGGATCAATTTGTGACGAATAATAGCAAAAATGCTATTACTGTGGCATTGCAGGCGGCACGTAAATACCTTAAAGCTGCCGGTGAAAAGAAGAAAATCCGCACACCACGCATAATTCCTGTTCCCAAGATCGGTGAACTTTTGCCATTGCTACCAATGTTTGCTGGACTATCCGCACTAGGGAGTTTAGCGGGAGCCGCTGCTGGTATTACCGAGACCGTGAATTCAGCAAAAGCCAGCAGAGTGGCTTTGATGGAAGCCAATCGCCACAATAAAACCATGGAGGCTGTAGCATTGGGCAAACACGTAAGTGGAATATACCTCAAACCATACCGTAAAGGTTTAGGACTATATTTGAAACCATACAAAGCCACAAACAAAACAGAAAACTAGTTGAACCCCTACCTCAGAGACCTCTTACTGATCTCGATCTCAGTTTTTATGCACAAAAAATGAAAATTCCACATTTTCGTGGTGTTTCTATGCGTGACAGATCAACCTCTTCAGGTCCAAAACAAAACAAATCTTTGGAAGATTCTCTCATCCATTTTTTTGTATCAGATGGAGTAGTAGAAAGCCAAAAACTTTCTTTCCCAAAAAACGAGACAGCTATTGTTAATTTAGATGGAATAAGTGGACCAGGAACACATTGGGTGGCATATAAAAAATGCGGGAAAGAAGTCGCATATTTCGATAGTTTTGGGGAGATACCCCCACCATTGGAATTGACTCGATTCTTTCGAAAATTTTCGAATATAAAAATCAAATATAACTATGATCGTCAACAGAAATTTAATACAGTTCTCTGTGGTCACTTGTGCTTACAGTTTCTCTCTGAAAAATTTTCCAAATAAAAATGGATACAACACCAAAACTGGATCGGGAGGCTATCAAGGGGATGGGGTTTTCACTTAGAATGTTTTCAAAATATGGTACCTTGAAACAAATGGATAAAGTGATGCTTGCAAATATGCCCAAGGAAGTGATACTTGCATGTGTTGCACATGAGATTGCATATGTTTGGGAAAAGTTACCCAAACATCTACAAGAAGACATCGATATAATGAAACATAGATATTGTTATGAACACCACCCCGATCAAAATTCAGATTCGGATGTTAATGATGGTCCTATATGAGAGAAAACTTTCCCAGTTCAGTCTTAATGAGAAGAAGAAGAGTATTTTTCGGGTAGAGTTGTTGGATGCCCAAGACAGCACTGAGAGAATCAGTGAAAATGACATAATCACCAACGGATCTACGACAGTATTGTAGTGCGCTGAGTATAGCAAATACTTCTCCTGAGTAGATACTGGAGAAATACGGCAGTCGATAAGTGTAAGTGGTGGTATCTGTTATCACAGCGGCTCCTACTCCTTCAACTGTTTTGGAAGAATCGGTATATATATGCTTGAAGTGCTGATAGTTAGACACCAGTTCGGCAAAAGATTCCTTTATGAAATTTGAAGGGGTATCGTATTTGGGAAAGTTGAGGAGATAGGTATTACAGGGGGTAATTGGTAATGTCCAGGGAGGGGGAATTTTCAAGTCAAGAGGAAGAATATTTGGAAAGTCTATATGGTTATCAGAAACTTCGGCAATTTTCACATAACAAGGTAAGGGGTAATTTTGTTTCTGTTCAAAGATATGTTGGAAACGATCTGAGAATGTATATCGATAGGAAGGATGGTTTTTGGAAGCGGCTACTCTTGCGGCATAACTTAAGGAAAGATTGTTTGAAGGTGATTGACAATGTTTCGTGATGAATTTCACTAGTTTGGACTTCCATTCCCAGTCATCACCCGAAGACGATTGTAGATACCAACAATCGAAACGTCGTGAGCTAACGTGACTTTTCAGTCATCACCCGAATACGATTGTAGATACCAACAATCGAAACGTCGTGAGCTAACGTGACTTGGAATCTCTACACTTTTTTTTATTTTCTTTTTCATTCCTTTAATTTTTATTTATTCAATTATTATATTTTTACTTGTAGGTTATTTCACTATCATTTCATTTCAGGTTTATTGTTGCTTAATATAATTGTTATTTTCAACTATTCTTTTTTAATTATTCTTTTTCACTTGTTTCAGGGATTTCAAATCATTTTATATAGTAGACAATGGAAGTCCGAACTAGTGAAATTTAAGGAAAGATAGTCTCTGCGAACATCAAGGGTTTGTTCTCCGGCCTCAGCCAGTAGGCTCTCCACTGGGCTGGTACAAAAAGCTCCCAGGGCAATCCTCATGGCCGAATATTGGATCACATTCAGGGACTTCAGGAGAGTTGCTTTCGCTGAACCATAAACGATAGAACTATAATCTAGCTTGAATCGAATAAGAGCACGATATATACGCAAGAGAGTAATACTGTCAGCTCCCCATGTATGATTCGAGAGTATTTTCATCAGATTCAAACCCCTCTGACAGCTTTTCTTCAGATTGCTTACATGGGATTTTTATTTCAGTTGTCTATCAAATGTCAGCCCCAGAAATCTCATTTCGTCCACAAACTTCAATTGCTGATCATTCAATTTCTGAAAAGGTTTGATCTGTAGGGATTTTTCAGAAAATATAACGCATTTAGTTTTAGTGGGGGAGAATTGGAAACCCGTATCACGAGACCACGATTGAAGCCCTGTGATTGCCTGCTGAAGATGAGAACAAATATAATTCACATTTTTTCCACTGGCGTATAGGACCAAATCATCTGCATATATATTTCCTCTTACAGGCTTCCTGACATCTTTCATGATATCATTCATGGCGATGAGAAATAGATTTCCACTCAAGCATGATCCTTGCGGAGTGCCATTTTCTTGAGACTTACTTTCAGAGAGCACACCATTGACTCTAACGGAGAAGGATCTGTTACTCAGAAAGTTAGAAATGAATGCTAATAGATTTCCTTGAACTTGCCAGCGCTTGAGTTTTTCAAGAACATTGCGTCACCAAACAGAGTCGAATGATCTGGTAATGTCGAAGAATATTGCAATAACTTGATGTTGGTTAGCAAATGCTTCGTGTATATCGGATTGTAGGCTGATGAGGTTATCTGTAGTGGAGCGTTGTTTACGAAAACCACTTTGATAGGGTGTAATCAAATTATTCTGATCAAGAAAAAAGGATAGTCTGGCGTTGAGGATTTTTTCAAGAAGTTTGCACATAGTACAAGTCAGAGAAATGGGTCTATAAGACTGAGGATCAGATCGTTGTTTGTTTTGTTTTGAGCAGAGGAAGTACAATCGCTTCTGACCAGTTAATAGTAAATTGACGAGTGAGAAAAATTATATTGAATATTTCAAGCCTACGTTGTTTTCCTATCAGAGGAAGTTTCTTCAGAAAAACATATGGGATATCGTCAGGTCCAGGACTTGAGTTTTTGACTTTGGAGAGTGCGTCTTCCATTTCATTCATTGTTATTCGAATGTTCAGATAATTCTCGCTGTCATCATCGATATGCAGGGGTACAGCTTCGACCAATTCTTTCATAGGTAAAAAGTGCTCATCAAAGTTTTTAATAAATTGGCGATTTCAATGTTTTCAGATATAGAAGAGCAGTTTGTTTCCAAGGACGAAATTCGAAAGTTAGTTATTCCTTTTATGCGATTCACTTTTTGCCATACCTCTGTCATGGGTGTAGAGTATTGAAGTGATGACATTCTGAATTCCACCAAGGCACTGGATGATGTCCTTTGATTTTAGAGGTTTTACCTATGGCTAAAGTAGCAGCATTCGAAATGGTACTGGAAAATTCATGGACAAGGGACAATATCATTTTCATGGTGGGGTGATCTGTTAGGAAGACTCTTCACCAGTATACTTTGGAATATCTCCGAACTCGTGTCATCCGCTTTCTTGAATTTCCAGGAAGGGTGGAATAAGTTGGATGAGTTTTGAGAAAAAATATGTTTGATGATGATAGGAAGATGATCACTATCATGTGAATCTTGAAGGAAATATTGAGGGGTGACATAAGGCCAAGTCAAGAGCTGAGTGGTTGCCAGTGGTAATGTTAATCCTGGTAATGTCACCGGAGTTGAGCAGCACCAGATTCGATCTTCCGATGAATGTTTCCATCATCCTACCACGCCGGTTAGTTGTGAGATAATCTCACATAGGGTTGAGAGCATTAAAATCACCGAGAATTATATGTGGATTTGGTAACTGATTTATTATTCTCTCCGAATCTTGAATACTCATTTCGCTATCTGGTGGGGCATAGTTATTACATATGCAAATCCTCTGGGTGGATTCAACAATAACTACGGTTGCTTCTAGATCTGTTGAAAGTGGAACTTGTGATGCTTTCAAGCATTCGTGTGCATAAATTGTTACACCACCAGGAGTGATCCTCGAATTTGTTTTAATTTTATGGAAAGAACTGTAGTTTTTTAGGTTGTATACTCGATCGGTGCTGAAATTTGTTTCTTGGAGACATATGATTGAAGGATTTTCATTTCTTATCAACAACTGAAGCATCTCTAAATGTGGGAATAACCCATTAATGTTCCACTGTAAAATGAAGAGTAATTGCTAATTGGGGGAGAAGAACTTCAGTAGGTGTCTTGAGACAGGTCACTGTCACCTTCAGAGACTGATACGTTAGAGTTAGTTTCCAGTTCTTGGTTCAGGCGTTTTAGGATTTTTTTTTTTTTGAGTTTAGTGATTTTTGCCTTAATATTGCGAGCTGTCAAAAGTGGGTACATTTTGGTGAGGATGCCTAGTAGTCCATGAATATCATCCGTATATATTCTTGCTATGTTAATAGGGTCAGATGAACCGAATGAGTTTTCTAGGAAGCTGGTAATTTGACTGAAATCTAGGATGGGAGGAGGGCCATCCCTTTCAAAAAAACTCTTGGCTGGTGCTATGAGGCTTTCCACCGATTCTGGAGGAGGCTGCGGATTTTTTTTGTGTTTCTTTGGGATTTGAATGTAGGGGGTGATGAAAGAAGGTCTTGCAGAAACGTCGGAATCGGTCGGAGGGCTGGAGATTAATGAGATTGTACGCTTCTGAGAGGACGTATTAGGTGTTTCAGAAGTTTCATTGCTTTCAACTATAGAATTATCAGTGATTAGGTTAGAAACTTTGGTTCGACTGTGTTGTTCTTGAACCAGCTCTTGGCATGATGCGGCTACATGTCCGGTTTTTCTGCACTTGAAGCACGTGAGACTATCAATGGACAGGAAGATGCGGTAGGAAGTATTCTCGTGAGAGATAACAATCGAGTCAGGGATAGATAGGTTGTCATTGGGTTAGAGATAAACTTGTCTACGAAAACTCAGGATATGGCTATATTCAGGCTGTGTGATTCCAATTTTGAGGAAGGTAAGTGGAGATATCGGGGTCAAACCAAGTTCTTCCAGGCTATTCTCTATTTCGGTGTGTGGTATCGTCGGGCATACGTTGGATAATATGAGCCTAGTTGCAGGAGTAACCAGTTTACGAGCTTTTAGAACTTGCTCAGCGATAATTATTTCTCCGCCTTGGCTCATGAAAGATTCAATAACAGTTTGACTGGACAAGTAAATACAGACCCTATTGTTTGAGATTCTCGAAGTGAAAATGATCTGTTTAGGTTCAATTTTCGAACCCAGAGCTATAACGTAGTCCTGGATTTTGACTCCATCAATCGAGGGAAATAGAATAGCTTCATCTCTAGTCGGAAATTTAAAAGTTTGTACGGAAGTAGAGTAAGACTGAGGTTGACTGTTCGAAACTAAATTAGAGTTTTGTTCACTTTGAGTATCCCTGTAGTCAGAGATGCTCTCCGTGTTAGTATCATCCATGATGGAAATTATTTCTTCTACGGTGGTTGATAGGACTCGACTAGCATTCCTTATGCCTGAATATGGGCCTGAGATTTATATTCGGTGATGAGAAACTAGCTTACCAGCGAGACAAAAAAAACAGAACACTTCTTTCACTATTGATATCAATATACGTTAAGGACGACCGATCTTCACTCGGCGACGACCAGAACGAGACTCCTCACTTCTGCATTGGCTGATCAATTGAGTGTCATAACTCTTGATTTGGTGAAAGTTCATTAGTGTAATTGCAATATTGATGTATTTGATTAAAAACAAAATATAATAAAATTGAATTTTCATCATTAAAATCAATGCTATGAAGTCCTACACTGTCGACATAGAATTCAAAACACACAAGGTGGAATTTTCAGCAATACCAAAGTATATGTCTCTAATGATTTGAAAATTGGAGTTTGTATCTTCAACTCAAAAATTAGTCATACTAATTGAGAAACCAAAAAAGATATCACTAGGCGAATCAAAGAACCGTCTCTTTTGATTTAGAGATCAGTGTTCGTGCAGTGTTGGCTATGACTGGTGAAAGTGGTGAAAGTGCCAATGGGATCGCCACTTTCACCAGTCATAGCCAACATATATATGGAGTGGTTTGAAACTCTGGCCATCGAAGAAGCCCACAAGAAACCTCGAGTCTGGTTGAGATATGTTGACGACACCTTCATAATATGGAACCATGGGAATACTGAACTAGACGCCTTTCTGAAACACATCAACAGCGTGAGACCTTCCATCACTTTCACAATGGAGAAGGAAATCCACAATGAATTGCCATTCTTAGACGTTTTGGTGAAGAGGACCGACACTAAGTGGGAAACATCTGTATACCGAAAACCCACTCATACGGGACAGTATCTGAACCACGAATCCAACCACCATCAATCGACAAAAAGAGGAATCATCAAGACTCTATTAGACCGTGCTTATGGGCTCTGTAATACAAAGGAAGGTCTCGAGAAGGAACTAGACATCATCAAGAATGATCTTCAGCGGAATGGATACTCCAAAGCGATGGTAGAAAAGACTTTGGCTAAAAGACAGCAGGAGCCTCGCAAGGAAGAGAAGCCGTCACAACCAGTGCTTGCACTTCCCTACATCAGAGGATTATCGGAGAGGATAAGAAGAATTGGTTCCAAGTACAACATTAGAACCTGTTTCAGATCCGGTAACACTATCCGTAGCAGCCTCACGAAAACCAGGCCCCCAAACGCGGACTGCGATTCCAAGAATTGCATTTATCGGATACCCTGTGAGTGCGGAAAATCCTATATTGGTGAAACTAAGAGGCCATTGAATGTTCGCATTGCCGAGCACAAGAAGCATACACAGCGAGGAGAAACCAGCAAATCAGGAATAGCAGACAATGTTTGGACCCATCAACACAACATCGAGTGGTCCCAAGCTGAGATCTTGCACAGAGAGGAACATTGGTTCAGGAGAAAATTTAAGGAAGCCGCATACATGTTGTCCAACAACGTATTCAGCCAGGCCAGCGTAGATATACGAAACATATGGAAACCCATCATCAAACGAAAAATGACCAACTCCCGCCAAAACGGTCATCCCTCACGGAATCAGTGAAGCGGAAAATGGAAAGTAGAGAAAGTGAAAGTATTTCAACGACCTATAAAATAGTCATCTCTCGGAGGAATCAGTCCAGTCATCACCCGAAGACGATTGTAGATACCAACAATCGAAACGTCGTGAACTAACGTGACTTGGAATCTCTACACTTTATTTTTATTATTTTCTTTTTTGCATTCCTTTAATTTTTTATTTATTCAACTATTATATTTTTACTTGTAGGTTATTTCACTATCATTTCATTTCAGGTTTATTGTTGCTTAATATAATTGTTATTTTCAACTATTCTTGTTTAATTATCCTTTTTACTTGTTTCAGGGATTTCAAATCATTTCATATAGTAGACAATGGAAGTCCGAACTAGTGAAATTCATCAGGGTATATCATCTAGTATTGTCTATATTACGTGTAACCTCAATAAAATATACTACTGTTTCGTTTAAGGTATTTCGCAATATCGAATGTGTTCGTATTCTTCTGAAGTCATATCTCTCCTCTCATGTTGTTGATCCAACATATTATTCTTCGAATAAATTGAAATAAATTTAATTTGTGATAGAAAAAAGTGAATGAATTCAAATTATCACTACACCACTTATTGTTACAAATATTTCTCTGATTCGAGATGTCCATAGGGTTACATAAATATTGATGAATCTCAGCTAGAACTAAACGTCTTGAGGAACTAACACTAGACTGACTAAACACTACTACAACAACGCAATGTCCCGTGTATTCCCACGAAAGTATACGTACTCCGACGAAATGAAGAAATAAGAAAGTTTTATTTTTAGGCTGGACAACATAAAATAAAAACGAGAAGTAATTAATGAACGATTTCGACCTTGAAGAAAATGAGCAGAATGTTCACATGACACAAATGACTGCATTCGATTTGTCATTGATTGTCATATACGTTCAAAAATAGCTGGAGGCATCCTTATGTCATTGCAATATTCAATTACTCGATTGCTCAAGTCATTAGTTGTGGAATTGAATTTCATTGAATTGAACTTTCAGAACCCCGCAGTACTGATATGAATCCTATGGATTTTTATTTATGGGGTCATCTGAAGGCTTTTGTTCATGAAACTCCTGTACCAGATGTGAATCTGAAATCTGTTTGAAAATCTGTTTTTCCGTTAATCAGCTGTCGCCACCATACGAACGACAACTCTCAAAAGTTGAGAGCTTGTGAGAACTAAGAACTAACGAGGTCTTACCTTTTAACGTGTGCTTCCTAACACGGTTGCGGAATCATCCCAGCTTCAAACAGATAAATTCTCTCGAGAAAAATATCTGGTCGAGGCGGGAATCGAACCCACGGTCTTCCGATCGTGAGTCGGGTGCACTACCACCGCGGCCGATTCCACAACTAATGACTTGAGAAATCGAATAATTGAATATTGCAATAACATAAGGAATACTCCAGGTAATTTTGAACGTATAAGACAATCAATGACAAATTGAATGCAGTCATTTGTGTCATGTGAACATTCTGCTCATTTACTTTAAGGTCGATATCGTTTATTAATTACTTTTGGTTTTTATTTCATGTTGTCCATTGATATTTTTAGGAGTGATTTCTTTCTTCTTGAATCAAAGCCTACTATGAAGGAAACACATGCGACGAAAAAGTTGTGTTTTGATCTGCTCATTTCAAAAAATTAAAAACTACAAGAATGAGTCAGTAGCGTACATTGTTTTCCCAATATTGTTGTCTGTGGTGCCCACTGAGAAGCCACTGGACCTAATAATTTCAATCTAGTTTGGACTGAAAAAACATCTTATCACTTCAAATAAATGTAGAATATTTCAACCAATTCGGTGTTAGGATATTTATGATCTTCCATTAATACCGTTTTTTTTAATTTCAACGCCCTGTATCTCTGAAACGAAGCAATTCCCGGCATACGCTCATGGACACTTTTTTCCTCAAAACAACCCAACAAATCCCCCTCTGAAGTTTCGTAACGTAGTTAGGAAACACCCTGTATCTAATACATGTTTCAAATATTTCCAACGCCATTATCCGAAGTTACACTTTCTTTCTCTAATATTCTGTGGTAGGTAGGTGTATATGTAGAGAAGGAAAGCCTTCAAGCCTGCTTCGATCATCATGTTGCGTAACCTATCCAAATTATTATTTGCTTACGAATATTTTTGACACAGTGTCACACCAAGCTTATACTTCTTGCTGAGCTCCAAAAATTTTCGTACCTCTTCTACATACACTCAAATCATCATTTGGTAGATGAAGAGCATCAACACTCAGGTCAGCTAATTTCCAAACCAACCTCCTAGTAGAATCCAAATTTACTGCTTCCTGTCACTCTTCGGCTGAATATTGCATTCACATGTTCGTTTGGAAATATAAAATATGCTCACCTGGATTGCAGGGTATATTCCTGACGTATGTATATTCTCTGTCACTCATCTATTCGAATACTTAGGGTTATTGAAACTGAAGTAGAATGGTGATCATCTGAACATCAATGATAAATACCAGCATTATAAATTGATGGATGTAGCCGTTACTACGTGGTAGGAAATCATAATGAAGAAAAGAGAAATGAAACTTCCTATGTTTTTTTACCACTTTTATTTGTAACTAACGTTACTACAGTTTCGTCCTATACGGAGTTTATTGAAGTACAATACCTTGATGAATAAACGGATACTTCCACTGAGGGTAAAACCCTGTGTTTGGGTAAATTACAGAACAATAACAAAATAGAACAATTATATAAGTAGTGCTTGAGAGCTGAATAAATGAACAATAAACAATGGCGTCACTGAAGAGACAACCGCAAGATTGCTCCTTGTGCGTGAAATAGCCTCTAGAAATGATAAAAATAATTTTACAAAAATCTTTTTATAGCACATAACACAAAATTCAAATTTTCACAATCCAGGTCAATTGAAAAACACAATCAGTTTGAAATTTCAGTAAACATAACATTCATATTATGTTCCCTAAGATTTCAGTTATTCTAAAACTCACCAATAATAATAAAAAATGATAAAATATCAATGTCATACATTCCCGCATTGATAGACAAAATCAAAGGTTACACAAAAAAAAAAATTTAAAACAAACGACCACATACAGACAGATCACGGAAGTTCATACTTGTTTGTGAAGATAAGAAATATTGAAGTTTTACACATTGTATATAGGTATTGATAAACTAGGAAGTTATGAAATATATATATATATATATATATATATATATATATATATATATATATATATATATATATATATATATATATATATTCCAAGTTCATATATTGGTAGTGCGATGTTCAAATTTCATGTTTTAAAACTGTTTATCTTTTGTCTTGTGTTATTGGATCAAATTAAATTATGAACACTCTCTCTAGGTAAGTTCTTTATAAATCTGACTAGTTCCAATGTCCTCGTATGCATACGAGGACATTGGAACTGTTTACGATGCCTAGTACTATAGTCATGGGTAAGTGTCTCTAACTGATTCTTGTGTTTATGTTGTCTTATGTTACAGTTTTTGTAATACAATTGTCTCACATCTAGTATACGTTTGAAAATGTCCGTATAGAACGAAACTGCAGTAACGTTAGTTACAAATAAAAGTGGCGAAAATCATAGAAAGTTTCATAATCAGCATTATAGTTTCTACGTTGGAAAAAACGGGAACAACAATCGACCGTTGACTCATAGTCTTCGATAATGTCTACCGAAGTAGTAGACGAAGTGTCACGCAGACCACGGCCAAAATATACGAAAAATAGCTTCGACGCAGTTATCTCTGTCTGTGAAAGTTTGCATTATTTGATCAACAACAATCCTGTCAAAATGGTGTATGTTCATGCAGAGAATAAAGTAAATGGAAATTTAAAATCAATAGTGACTGAATATATTTCGTAATATAATTAAATTATGTTAGATAATTTCGTAATTGAAGAGAATGAAAGTTGGGCTAGTAGGCCGTGGTCGAATCGAACTTAGAGTATTAATAATTGAAATTTCGTCTCCTACTGCAGCAGACATCATCAGTGGTATGTGCGTTCACTACGAAGATGAAATTTATATTTAGAAATTGCTGAGATAGGATTTTGTTCTCTTCAATCGTAACTCTTAACTCTCTTCAATCGTAACGTTAGAGCTATGTTCTTATACAATTTTGTAATGTTCCTTCAATGCCAACTATTTGGTAGCAGCGGCCTGTTTTTTTGTTTCAGCGATCAGTTAACACTGTCCAGTAGGCAGCTGAAGGTAGAATAATTCTGGGGGGCACCTGTCAAGATACGACGGGGGCGGCTCGCGAAACCGGGACGCAGAATCTTATTAAATTGCCCGGGCGTCATATCAGACCGAGGCTGCGTTGCTACGGTAACGGCCGGGACACTTTGAAAGTCTAATGCATACATCTCACACTTGGGACTATGAGGAGGTAGCGTCGTCATTTAATTTTTTCGCCCGATCTTCTATTAAATGCGAAAAAACGGCAATAATATCCAGCATTGTTCAAGCATGTTTCGAGTAACTACAACTTTCACATTTCGATTAGCGCTCTCTGTGATACCGAGAAGGATCCCATTTTTATTTAGAATACAGCATCAGCAGATATTTATATTACGTCTTTTGAAAACTCATTGGGAGAAACATGTGAATGTAAAATTGACAATTGTTTATATTTCAGTACGGTTTAGGAGAAAGTTAGTGAAGATCAAATCGTGAGTTGTAGTTTATGAAATTACAATGGATCTTCATCAAGTAACGGCCGAATCAATCAGAAAATTATGACAAATGATTGATACACTGACCCGTTACTTGATAAAAATCATAAAAACTCTTTCCGTGACACAGTTTAACTAGTACGTTAAACTATGCATTCTATACAACAGTAATCATAATCTAATTGAAATTGCCCAATCTAGGTGAATTAAAAAAAAGTAATTACCATACAATAATGATTCTAGGTAAACAGTTTGCATTAAAACAATAAGTGGTATTAGAAAAAAATCTGTTTTTCCGTTAATCAGGTGTCGCCCCCATACGAACAACAACTCTCAGTAGTTGAGAAACTTGTGCGAGCTAAGGACTAACGAGGTCTTACCTTTCAACGTGTGACTCCTATCACAGGTTAATGGAGATTATTTTTCGGAATTTTATGGAAACAAAATTGATAATGGCGTTCGATTGGGAATTTGATTATTTCCTTTCATTGATTTCCAGGCATTTCAGCATCTTCAATTTATTTATATTTTATGTCGTAGTTCATACTGTAATCTTGGTTGTTCTCTAGAAGTTGAAAAACATAGATAGAACTGTCCAAAACTTCAGTACAAAACTCCTCATGTGTTCTGAAAAATTCATTTTAACATTTTTCAACGTTTTTCCTATATAAAATGTCAAGCACGATCCACATGTTAGGTTGTAGATACCTGACACATTTTCCTTGTCAATGTATGACGTGTTCTTTATATACCACTTGAGATTTCAGCAGTTTCGTGAGCTATGTTGATGTTCTGTTCAACTAGTATAATTTTTAGATATTCTGTAGATTTTTCAGTATTCATTCAGTAACAATTTTTCTTGGGTACCTTACAATTACAAAAATTAAAAACAATTTCGCAAATTATCACAAAAAATAAAAAACCCATACAGACACAACTATTAACAATCACTCCAGTCACCCTAATCAACGTAAATTAGTGAGTTACCATAGTATGATCCACAGACTTATCAGTATTGCGATTTTTACAGAGATTTTTGATAGAGAAGTAAATTGGAAACAACAATAATGAATTTATCTAACAAGAAAAGTTTTTAAATAATCATATGGTTGTTATATGGTCAATAAATAGTTATTTGAATCAATAGGTACAATCTTTCAAAGAACAGTCAATTGAGATATATTCAAAATGCTTATGAATAAATTGGCGGGATAACTTCTTCCCTTATCTTATGAGTACACTGAGTCAGTAGAAGCACTATGTCTTACCATCATACCCTTAGATATAGTGCTTCTACTTACTCATTGTACTCATATGATGAGGAAAGAAGTTATCCTGCCTATTTCTTCACTAGAAGAGTGAGGAGTGAGTAAAAGCACTATATCTAACCATACTCTTGCCAATTCAGACTGGAAAACTCACCGAACTACAAAAGATTGGACCGAACAGAAATTTCGGAACATTTAGAGGAGCACATATTGAATATGTGTATGGACCACATGACATCGAAGTACACTATTAACACAAACTTCACGGCCAAAATCATAAGTCGTGAAGAGTGGAAGACCATTAGTCATCCCGAAATCATGTTTGGAAAAAACACCTAATATAAAATGAATCGAAGACTGAATATGGAACGGGATCTGGAATATACCGACCGGATAGAAATTTATACTACAGTTATCCGCTAGGACTATACACATCCGTCTTTCAGGTGGAAGTGTATGCTATCTTGCAGTGTGCAAGGCTTGATAAATTGAGACCCCAAAGAAATGAACGCATCAATATTCTAACAGACAGCAAGAGCGCACTAGGGGCTCTGACAAACCCGAAGGTGATATCAAAATTGGTCTGGGAATGCCATGAAGAACTGAATGAACTTGCGAACAGAAACAAATTAACTTTGTACTGGGTGCCAGGGCATTCCGCAATCACAGGTAATGATAAAGCTGATGAATGCGCTAGACACGGATCATGAAGCCCACAAGAAATCTCGAGTCTGGTGGAGATATGTTGACGACACCTTCATAATATGGAACCATGGGAATACTGAACTGGACGCCTTCCTGAAACACATCAACAGAGTGAGACCTTCCATCAAACAATGGAGAAGTAAATCCACAACGGATTGCCATTCTTGGACGTTTTGGTGGAGAGGACCAACACTAAGTGGGAAACATCTGTATACCGAAAACCCACTCATACGGGACAGTTTCTGAACCACCAATTCAACCACCATCAATCGACTAAAAGAGGAATCATCAAGACTCTATTAGACCGTGCTTTTGGGCTTTGTAATACGAAGGAAGGTCTCGAGAAGGAACTAGACATCATCAAAAATGATCTTCAACGGAATGGCTACTCTAAAGCGATGGTAGAAAAGACTTTGGCTAGAAGACAGCAGGAGCCTCGCAAGGAAGAGAAGCCATCACAACCAGTGCTTGCACTTCCCTACATCAGAGGATTATCGGAGAGGATAGGAAGAATTGGTTCCAAGTACAACATCAGAACCTGCTTCAGATCCGATAACACTCATGAAAACCAGGCCACCAAACGCGGACTGCGATTCCAAGAATTGCATTTACCGGATACCCTGTGAGTGCGGAAAATCCTATATTGATGAAACTAAGAGGCCATCGAATGTTCACATTGCCGAGCACAAGAAACACACACAGCGAGGGGAAACCAGCAAAGCAGGAATAGCAGACCATGTTTGGACCCATCAACACAACATCGAGTGGTCCCAAGCTGAGATCTTGCACAGAGAGGAACATTGGTTTAGGAGAAAATTCGAGGAAGCCGCATACAGGTTGTCCAACAACGTATTCAGCCAAGCCAGTTTAGAAATACGCAACATATGGAAACGCATCATCAAGCGAAAAATGGCCAACTCCCGCCAAAACGGTCATCTCCCACGGAACCAGTGAAGCGGAAAATGGAAAGCGGGGATAAGTGAAAGTACTCGAACGACCTATAAATAGTCATCTCTTGGAGGAATCAGTCCAGTCATCACCCGAAGACGATTGTAGATACTAACAATCGAAACGTCGTGAACTAACGTGACTTGGAATCTCTCCACTTTTTATTTTCTTTTTTCATTTCTTGTATTTTATTTCACTATTATTTCATTTCAGGTTTATTTTGGTTAATATACTTGTTATTTTCAGCTATTCACTTTCAATTCTTCTTTTTTAGTTGTTTCAGGGATTTCAAATCATTTTATATAGTAGACAATGGAAGTCCGAACTAGTGAAATTCACGGATCATGAACTTCTTATATGTATAGGTCCTGCACCACCTCTGGGGGTACCAAAATCATTGGTACGAAACCAGATTAGAACATGGACCAATAAGAAGCACACAAAAGTACCTGACAACAAACACAGTAGAACCTTCATTACGGTACCGTCCGAGAAAAGAACCGAACAACTACTTCAATATAGGGATCGCCTCAGAATAATTACAGGGTTACTAACCGGTCATTGTCCGCTTAGAGGACACCTGAATAGAATGTGGCTGTATAACGGAGACCGCTGCTGCAGATTATGCAACGAAGGGATAGAAACAGCTCTACACATCTCATGTGAATGTGAGGCATTGAATCACAGAAGGCAGGCAATATATGGACGTACAAAATTACGTCCAGAAGAATATGTCGAACATCCAACACGGAACCTGTACAAAGTAATACAGAGGAAAATACTGATGGAATGGGTGTCATGAGAAGATGGAAGAATAAACGCAATAATCCCAAGAGGCTGCAGTGTTTTCTGGAGACTTGGACTAACTGGATAAGTCAGGCAGCTCCCAAAGAATAAAAAAACATACCTTTGCCTCTCATGTGAATCTATGACTTTGTAGATACGTGTGGCAGATGTTTTTCCATCGGGTATCTGCCACAAGTACCAATGAAGTCGGGTATGGTGTTTTCACCTGAACTGGAGCATATATTCAAAGGTTCACATCTCGAAAACTGTACAATTCTGAGCTTTGGCTGCAATCAGCACATTAAGAACTACATCATATCAAAATTTCGGTAAAATTCAAGGCAAGTCATTCCTCTTAAGAAATGGGCGGGGTCCTTTATCAAAATATTGGTGAAACATTTTACCATTCAATACAAAATTAACCTTCATACTCATTGCAACACCGAAACAACTGTTGATTTTTAAAGAAAAAATCGCACTCGGTGAACAGGTGGAATTTAGATTATTTTACCTACTTGCTGAATTGTTGTCTGAAACTATTTGAAGGAATTGAATGACATCAGTTTCATTGAATCATGTGGTGCCCTGAAATCACCATGGAAAACAGTTGCTCATTGATATTTACTGTCAACCTGACAATATTGTTGAAAGATCTTGTTGTATTAACCCCCAGACCAGTTTTGCAATGCATTTGTTGTTTCTTCTATTGTTATTCTTTGAATCACCGTTGCTCCTGTTGTTTCTGCCGTGTTTTTGTTCCCATTGTGTTCATTGTTCCTGTATTTCAGTTGTTTTCTGTTCGTGAGTTCCTGTTCATATTTTAATATTTCTGAAGTTCCCATTTTAACTGATATCAGCTCATTTCGATTGACAAAGTTCAACACGGCACGTCTGTCACTTCAAGAAAAAATTCAAATCGTTTTAATTGTTGGTGAAGGAGTGAGGTCTTATCGTGAAGCGGCCGCTGAATTTAATAGAAGACACCCACTAGAGGTATCTGTACACCCTGGAACTGTACATAAAATATATAATCTATTCGTGAGCACTGGCCAAGTAACAAAGGACAGAAAAATTGTAAAACATCGTATTGATGATGATACGATATTGGCGGCTCATCAAGCTGATCCTAGAATTAGTTTGAGAAACTCATCGCTTCAACTCAATATGAGCCGCAGTAAAATATGGAGGTGTTTAAAAAGGCATAAAATGCATGCGTTCAAACCCAAATTTTCACATACTTTGCACGAAGGAGATGAAATCCGACGTATAGAGTATTGTTTATGGATGCAGGGAAATTATCTCAATGACAGGAATTTTTTAAAGTATATCTTATACAGTGATGAGGCTACCTTTACCACGAATGGTGTTGTATCTTCCCAGAACATGAGGTTTTGGGCTGAACAAAATCCAAATTGGGTGCTGAATTGTAGAGAACAAATATCTCAGAAAGTTAATGTGTGGTGTGGTATCCTGAACGAAAATATTATCGGGTCATTTTATTTCGATCAGAATTTAAACGGACGACTATTCGTTGATTTTCTCGAAAATGCATTTTCCGATGTGTTGGAAGAACTACCTTTGGATGTGAGACACAGCATGATTTTACAGTTAGATGGTTCACCAGTTCACAATAGTGGCATAACAAGGATCTGGTTGAAACCCAATAGCCCTCTCGTAGTATGGCCACCACGATCCCCAGAGTTAACTCCACTGGATTTTTATTTATGAGGAAACTTGAAAAATAAAGTTTATAAGGATAGGCCAACAAATAAGGAAGATTTCCGTGCAAAAATTATACAAGCGTGTAGAGAAATCACACCTAGAGAACTGAGAAGAGTTGGAGGAAATACTAGAAGGCGCATAGAAAAATGTGTTCGATTGGAGGAAAATTTCATAGAAGGCACGAAAATATAAAATTGTCAACAGTTAAATCATTTGAAATTGATTGTCTTGTTTTTTAATTGAAAATGTGATTTTGAAAGAAGTACTTCGAAAGAATTTTGAACTACATAACATTTTTCGCCACAAAATATCCCTGATTTTTTTTAAATAATGGGAAAATGAGAATATGAACTAACATTAATCATCCTGAAACCTCACTGATTACATGTTTCCGTTCCTTTTACAAAATTACCATTTTCTCTCTCATTGAGAAGGAATAACTTCCCTGACAACAAAAAAAAAAATACATTTTTTATGTGAAAACAAAAGTCGAGTTTCTCCTAAACAATTTCGTTCATGTTTTGATGTCAAAACCAAAAAATAATCTACTTCAATTATTACGGAAGATACGGGAGTGTTTCCATAAGAAGTGAGACAAATTCGAATTTTTCAGGACTGAAATTTTTTCAGGAAAAAAGTGTATTCGTAGTAAGTTGGTAGTCGTGATCACGAATCAGAAGGAAGTTTGAGCCTATTTTGCCCCCTAATATGTTTTACCGTGAAAATAGGGTGTTCCATCGCGAGTGGTGGACAGTGTATATCACTTTGGCCAACCCCATTCAGGTGGTCGGTGCATTTCGAACATTTCCATCAGTCCAGAGAGTTTCATCGTTCTACCTCGAATATTACGGAAGATACGGGGGTGTGAGACATATATATATATATATATATATATATATATATATATATATATATATATATATATATATATATATACAAATAGAGATTTTATCGAGTGTGCATGATACAAATCAAAAATGAAACAATTCGTAGACACAACACTCCAATATATATATATATATATATATATATATATATATATATATATATATATATATATATATAATAAACTGTAAATATGTTTATGTTGGTTCATTAAATAAATTTCTAGTTATTATTATTTTTGTTATTTTTTTCAGGTGGATTCAGGCACAAACACAACGATTACTTACCCAAATTTGATCTTACTTGCAGATGTTCCTGTGAAGAAATTTGAAAAAGACACAACTGGTCAGAAAATGTGGAACAATTTAAATCAAATCAATTAAAATAATAAATGTAAAAAATGTTGAAATCAAAAATTTATAAATTACAAAACGAGAAAATTACTAATCCTAAAAAAGTTCTAAACCTTCACCGAACTAATTTAGTGTGAATATCGGAACGCACTCTCTGTCTGTAAAATGTCAGTTGATTACTCAGGGTCACTGTGGTTTATTTGGTTTGCAAACGAAACTTCTGGATTCAAAGTTTGATTTGATCGTCCTGTTATTTTATTCTTGGACAATTTCTTTCATATATGCATATATTTTATTTGAAGTGGAATCGGTAGATACCTGGTTTTCCTCCAATGTTGGTGTGTTGTGTGAGTTTTCAAAATTTCGGACTGAATCTTGGAAATTTGACTGGAACTGGGTTTATCAGGTTGGTCCTCACTATATTAACTTTCAATTATACGTATACAATACAATTATATTCTATTAATAACTTTTCTTTATAATATTTTTAAAATTTCTGGAGACAGAAAATTTACGTGGCGTTCACCTTCGTCGCCTTCAGAAGAATCTTCTTGTTGATAAAAAAGTTGAAAATTTTTTACTTTCCTTAGTTACCACCTCTCAATTTCTATAACTAAAAATTTTCAACTTCAATATCAGAAAAATTATCTATTCTATGATTTTCAAATTTATTTTCAAATCTTGATAAATTCTCAGTCAACAATCATGTACAAAAATAATTAACCTTTTTTATGTCTAAATATAAATATTTTTCAAAAGCATCACTTGATGTCCGTTTCAAAGGAAATAGTCTATAACAATAATCATTTTCGAATTTTCCGTCATTTCTAAATATTTACAATGAGTTTATTATGTCTTTTCCAACTTTTCATAACAGGTATCAATCTGATTTCATTCGACATTTATTTATAACCTATATCGGTTATATGTTTTCCGAAACTTAATTAAATTTGGTACACAAATCTTGAAATTTAAATTACCCACTCTTTTGTATTTGTTTCCTGCCAAGTCCGTGACCTTCTATACATGTGCAGGGTGTCCTCGCTGTACTTCTGTATCTGAACTTCTCTGTGATATTGTGAATATCTCTACACATTGTTGTTTATGAGTCTTTTTATAACAAATACCTCAAGTATTAGATATGTTTTTTATATAAACAAAAATATTTCCCACAATTCCAATTATGATTATGAAATATTTTTTTTTATGTTTGCTTACATGAATAAATATAATTAATGTTAAAAATTCTTTCGAATCTTTCATCATTTAAATACTTTAATTTATAACTATTCATATTTTTATCACTCATAATTTCATATGGTCTTTCAAATATAGGAAGTAACTTTGCACATTTGTTCTTCTTAAGATCTGTTACTCTATTAGCTCTTATTAATACTAATTGACCTTTTGTAAATATTATATTTTAATGTATTTTCTTATTATTTGTTCTTTTTGAATATCTCCTACCGCTTTTATTTTGTTCAATTCATACTTCTGTTAAAATATCTTTGAATGTTTTATTTTCTACTTTCAGCCATTTCCTGGGAGGATGTTGTCCTATCATTAGAAAATATGGATTGATTTCAGTGACTGTGTGTGGTAAATGGTTGAGATACTTTTCTACCTCTGGTAAATTCTTGTCCCAACTTTGATGATCTTCTCTCGGCGATATACGGAGAAATTTATCACCTCTTGAATGTATCTCTCAGACGGGTTTGATTCTGGATGTCTTATACTGGTGAATATTAATTTTATTTCATTTTTATGGCAAACATTTTTTGTTATTTTGTTAATTTGTAATTTCTACCTCATTATTATTATTCTTTACCTCATTCGTAGCGTGTGTCCGTTGTATATTGTTTAGACGTCTGATTTCTTCTATGCTTCTACTTCTCCCGTGTCTATATATATCAACATTTCTTTCGTCATCGTAATCACTATGGTCTCTATAATTTTGTCTGTCTGTACTATCAGTTCTGTGTCTGTATAAATTATTATTATTGTAATTTCTATTTATTGTTATTATATCTGTTATTATTGTACCTATTTTGTGCAAATCTGTTATGATCATTAATATATTATCTGTTTTGATTGTTTCGTTGTGTACTGTGATTATTACTATTAATAAAATCCATATTGTTATTGAGATTATTATAATTCTGTTGTCTATTGTTATTATTGTATCTGTTATTGGTATCATTGTTATTGTAATTTCTGTTCAAATGTTGTCTCCTATATGCTTAGTTATAACAATTTTTGTTATTATAGTTGTTGTTTTCATTATTACGATAATCTTGATGGTTATTACTATTACTCACCCTATTTTGTAAATCATTATGATTATTTCTCCGTCTTTCCTGTGTCATTAAGAATTCTAATAAACTATCCATGTCTTTGAAATTATGAAGCATCATTATTTCCCCAAGATCATTATCAAAATGTTGGACAATTAAATTTACAATATATTCTCAACGCATAGATAAAGATACATAAGGAAAATAAACCTATAAGACCGGTTATCAATTTCACCAGAGCACCTTCATACAGAATTTCAAAAATCATAGCCGACGAACTGAAAAACAAAATCAACAGGAACAACGACCACAGCATCAAAAATTCAATGGAACTCACAGACAGAATCTCAACGACAAATGTCAGCCCGAACACTAAACTGTTCTCGTTCGACATAAAAAACATGTACTCCAACATACCAGTCAACGAAAGTATAAACATCATATCTGAGAAACTAAAACACCGAAACATAGACTAAACCTACATTAACCAAATGGAACACAGTCTGAATACAATACTTCGAAATTATTTCGAATCTGAAGGGAAAATTTATGAACAAACAGATGGACTAGCGATGGGATCCCCACTATCTAGCATTATATCCGAAATATACCTGCAAACCATAGATGAGAAAATCTTAACAATAATAAAAAGGAGAATGGTTCAGATACGTTGACGATGGACTATACATATCACAAAACAATGGAATAAGAATAGAACAAATAAAAAATTAAATTAACGAAATAAATCAATAACTATGTTTCAGCATTGAGGAAGAACACAACTCAAAACTTAACTACCTGGACATAACCATAGGATATAACCACAACAAAACACAATTTCAAATGGCAATATACAGGAAACCTACACAAACAAGCTCCACCATACCCGCAAGTTCAAAACATCCACCATCACACAAAATGGCTGCCTATAACGCATTCATATATAGAACGTTAAGGATACCACTCAGCAATGAAGCCCGAAACAAAGAACGGAAAGTCATATACCAAATAGCGAACGAAATCGAATACACCCAAAAGACAATAGATAAACTAGAAAACAGAATCAAACAAAAAATACAGAACAAGGATCAAGCCACCCCAACAGACAAAACGACACAACGATGGACAGCATTCACGTACGTAGGACACCAAACCAAAAAACTAACAAACATCTTCAAACCACTGAACATCAACATCACATACAAGCTGAACACTAAGATAACACAAACAATAAACAACTATGAAAAAGAAGAAGACAAAGATCAAAACGGGATATACAGTATACAATGCTCGTACTGCAACAAATTATATATCGGCCAAACCAAAAAAAAACTGATCCAAAGGTACAACGAGCACAAAAAGGCATACATGAATCCAATAGTATATAAATCAAAACTCGCAACACACGCCATACAAAACAAACATAATTCCCCCCCCCCAGAGAACATAAAACTCATAAAACAAATCAACAAGGCAAACCGCATGGACATTTGGGAAAACTTGAACATCCATAAATTTAACAGTCATAAATCACTTATCGAGGAACAAGTACAAATCAAAACACAACAAGACCTCACATTCAATATATTAAACAAAACCATACACATTCCTAGAGACGATCTAACACAAAAGAGTACCTGTTGCAGTACAAATACAGGCAAATTTACCTAAATTACCTGAAATACCTGAGTTAACTACGCTCTGACCGTATAAAGAGGCAGACGACAGGATGACAAGTTCAGTTTGAGGAGTGCCTAGAAGATAACAGTACTACCAACTGTCGAAAGCGCTCGCAGATAATTAATAGAAGATATAAAGCTTCAAATCCTTTTTGTAAAATTTAGTATTGAAATACTGAAAATAAAGGAAAATTAGTTGCATCATTCAAATATATATATATATATATATATATATATATATATATATATATATATATATATATATATATATATATATATATATATATATATATATATATATTTATATACCGGGTGTCCCAGAGCTTTTAGGCCAGCAGATATCTCAGTTACCTGCAGAACAAAAATTAAAACAAAAATATGTATCATAGGAGAACACAAGCACTTTCATGCAGCATAGCAAAATCCACCCCCTGGTAAACAACCCCCAAGAAACCACCCCTAACTTTTCTTTTTCAAATGGCACGCCCATGTTTGTTTTGGTTCAACTTACAGTCTTTCTCATTTCTCGGTCAATGATGTATCATGGTAGGTAGAATGACATGCAGAATCATAGAAAATAAAAACACAAATGAAATATTGATGTTTAAGGTCATCTGTATTTTGATACATGATGCTACAGAAAATGTTCAAAATGTTGGCCAGCACTTGCCACACATGCTTCAAGTCGCCGAATCAGCGCGCGAGTACAGGAAGCCCTAATCATTTTCGGAGTAACGGTATGACAAGCCTCTAAATTTTTTTGGGTTGAATCGTCAATATTCATTGGTTGTGTTTCGAAGGCAACTCGTTTCAGATATCCCCACAGGAAAAAGTCCAGTGGCGTGAGATCTGGAGAACGTGCAGGCCATCGCACAGGTCCACTATTTCCAATCCAAGGGTCTCGAAAAGTATCATTGAGGAATGTAGTAACTACATTATGGTTATGTGCAGGAGCACCATCTTGTTGCCACCACATTTGTTGTCGTTCTTCAAGTGGAATATCTTCCAGGAGGGCAGGTAAACAGTTTTCCAAGAAATGTAAATATCGGTGGCCCGTCAAAGTGTCTTGGAAAAAATGGGGCCCGATGAGTCGTCCATTATGTAAACCACACCACACGTTCACACCCCACATTGTTTGGAAATTGGTTTCTCTAATCCAGTGAGGGTTGTCCTGTGACCAATAGTGCATGTTATGTCGATTAACAGTACCATTATTATGGAAGCGGGATTCGTCACTCCGCAAGATTTGATTGAGAATGTTTGGATTGTCATGGACTAAAACTTTAATGTGAGCAATGAATGCCGTTCGTCTTTCGAAATCGGTAGGTCTGAGTCCTTGGTGTAAATGAATTTTGAAGGGATGATACTTGTACTGTTTGAAAATTCTTTGCACAGATGACTTACTGATCCCAATCTCTACCGCCAATGCACGAACCGAAATATGAGGATGTGCTTCGGCGTAGGCCAACACATTTATGCAATTTTCCTCAGTTCGCACGGGAGTAGGATGTACTTGATCTGTTTTTCCTGGAAATGATCCCGTTCGCATGGTATTTTCTACATACGAAAACGTATTACGACCTGGTTGTCGACGATCAGGAAAGCGCTGCCCATACAGCCTCTCCGCAGCACGTTTATTCTTTCGGCATTCACCAAAAATTAAAAGCATATCAACGTATTCGTTGGGAGTGAAGGTAAAAGGCATTTTGATATACAACAACAATATCACGACTGATGGCAATGTGTCATCCAGATATCAGAGGAATGAAAGGAAGCACAAAAAGTTCTAACATTTTATCGCCTCTTTTTCTGCGTAGCGTCCACTTTTTCTGGTGTCTACAATGCAGAACAATTCGATCAGTCCAGTTAATAGTACCCACTAACGTATTCAATTCTCTCGAACAATTATGATATATCGTTGGTTGAGAAATAACAAGAGCTGTCAGTTGAACGACAAACAACATGGGGTTGCCTTTTGAAAAACAAAAGTTAGGGGTGGTTTCGCAGGGGTTGCTCGCGAGGGGGTGGATTTTGCTCTGCTACATGAAAGTGCTGGTGGTCTTCTATGATATACATATTTTTTTTCAATTTTTTTCTGCAGGTGACTGAGATATCTGCTGGCCTAAAAGCTCTGGGACACCCGGTATATATATATATATATATATATATATATATATATATATATATATAAATCAAAATGAAAATTCATGGACACAACACTCCAAAATAGTGGGCAAACCGCGGACACGTGTTTCTGGCTATTGGCCTCATCAGCGCGGTGCAGCCAAGTGCAAAGATGGGCAACACTTGTTTGCCGAAAATAGGAAGCAACACATACGTACGGAGTCAATAACAGGAGCCAACCGCACATTTGTGGTTCCAGTCAGAAGACCCAGAATTCCCAGGCTACATCTGACAGCTACATCACGCAGCTATAGCTACCTGCGTGACATCCGGGTCCAGGATATAAATAAAGATATAGATGTTATTGAGTGTGTATGATATAAATTAAAAATGAAAATTCATGGACACAATAGTGGGCAAACCGCGGACACGTGTTTCTGGCTATTGGCCTCATCAGCGCGGTGCAGCCAAGTGCAAAGATGGGCAACACTTGTTTGCCGAAAATAGGAAGCAACACATACGTACGGAGTCAATAACAGGAGCCAACCGCACATTTGTGGTTCCAGTCAGAAGACCCAGAATTCCCAGGCTACATCTGACAGCTACATCACGCAGCTATAGCTACCTGCGTGACATCCGGGTCCAGGATATAAATAAAGATATCGATGTTATTGAGTGTGTATGATATAAATTAAAAATGAAAATTCATGGACACAATAGTGGGCAAACCGCGGACACGTGTTTCTGGCTATTGGCCTCATCAGCGCGGTGCAGCCAAGTGCAAAGATGGGCAACACTTGTTTGCCGAAAATAGGAAGCAACACATACGTACGGAGTCAATAACAGGAACCAACCGCACATTTGTGGTTCCAGTCAGAAGACCCAGAATTCCCAGGCTACATCTGACAGCTACATCACGCAGCTATAGCTACCTGCGTGACATCCGGGTCCAGGATATAAATAAAGATATAGATGTTATTGAGTGTGTATGATATAAATTAAAAATGAAAATTCATGGACACAATAGTGGGCAAACCGCGGACACGTGTTTCTGGCTATTGGCCTCATCAGCGCGGTGCAGCCAAGTGCAAAGATGGGCAACACTTGTTTGCCAAAAATAGGAAGCAACACATACGTACGGAGTCAATAACAGAAGCCAACCGCACATTTGTGGTTCCAGTCAGAAGACCCAGAATTCCCAGGCTACATCTGACATGACCATGTAGGCATTACAATGTAGGTTTTCACGGATGGTGGAATATGATGTGTTGTTTTTCCGGGTGTTCATCCGTTGTGTACTATTCGATAGTCAACGTTTCGCCATCATCTCAGATGGCATTATCAAGACGTGTTACTGCTTTGCTTCGAGAGGTGTAACTGATGTTAGGTTTTCCTTGTGGTGTTTTTATATGGTTTCGCTTGCGTTAATTGTATGGATTTGTTACCTGTTTTCTAGCACCTACCTGAGGGTTGTTAGTGGCTTCTGGCAGTTCTCCTACCTGCGATGGTTCATTATCGGTTTGTGGTTATCTTTGTGCGTTGTTTTCAATTATTATTTTCCAAATCCTTGGGATGTTTGGTGAGTCATCCCTTTTGTTGATGTGACCTTGCTTTTCGTTTTCGATAGCTTCCCTGATTTGTCGAATTCTTGGGTTTTGCACATGTGTTATCTGTTTTGTGGACTCGAAATTAATCTTGTGACCTGTTTGTAGATGGTGTTGAAAGAGGGCAGAGGAAGTTTGTTTTGTTCTTATCGAGTTTTTGTGCTCCTGGATTCTGGCAGATATACGTCTGTTGGTCTGACCGATATATTGTTGACCACAGTCCTCGCATGTGATGCTATATACTCCTTGGTTTTCTAGGGAAATTCTCTATTTCGGTCTGGGCAGCCAACTGGATATCGTTTTGTGCGGTTTGAACAGGCAGCTACCTTTCCTAGACCTACTTATAACATTTCTGTAAATGGAAAAATCTAATTTGTTGTAAGTTTTTGTTATAGTCAGATCTAAAAAGTTTAATTTATTGTCTTGTTCTATTTCAAGTGTAAATTTGATTTTGGGATGCAAGTTATTTAAGGAGTCAAGGATATCATGTGCTACATTAGAGTTGCCATCTATGAAAACCAAGCAGTCATCAACATATCTGTGCCAACTGAGAATCTTATCAATTTTATTAATTATGAATGAATTTTCTAAATTTTCCATGAAAATGTCAGCCAAGAAAGGTGAAAGAGGGTTACCCATTGCTAGGCCATCAGGTTGACTGTAAAATTTATTGTTAAAGACAAAAAAATCTTGGGAAATGCAAAATTTAAGTAAAGTTAATATATCTGTTTTGGTGGAGTCAGAAGTTAAGTGTTGAGAAAGCAAGTTAGAAACTAAAGGTAGGGTTTCAGATTTTGGGACAGAAGTGAACAGGTTGCTAACATCAAAGGATATCATGAGGGTGTTGGAATTAGGTTGAAAGTTTTTGATTTTATTAATTAAATCTAAAGTGTTACTTACTGAATTGGCAGGTTTGTAGTTGGTTACATGTTTTATCACTTGTGAGACAAATGTTGACATGATAGAGACAGGAGTATTGTAAAAGCTTACCACTGGTCTGATTGGAGTACCATCTTTGTGTATCTTCGGGAGACCGTATAATCTTGGAATTTGTGGATTGCTAGGGATTGAATTGTGAGTTTTATTGAATTCAAAGAAAAGGTTTTCACAAGTTTTTATATAACTTCGAGTTTTTGAAATAAATTTGTTGAGAGGATTTGAATTTAAAGAAATGAAATTGTTGGAGCTTAAAAAGTCTTCAACTTTGTTAACATAGTCAATTTTATCAAGAATTACAAGACAATTACCTTTGTCTGCTTTTGTTAAAATGAGATTATAATTGGAAATTTTTTTAAGTAATTTATGTAAGGAAATATTCAAATTCCTATGACTAGACTTATTCAAGTATGAAGGATTTTCTTTGAGAGAAAGTTGATATTTTGTAATAGTAAACTGACAGAAATTTCTAATTTTCTGTTTAATTTTATTATTTTTGGAAAGATTTCCAAAATAATTTAAATATTACAATGTACAATTCACTTATCTTGATACTTCCTGTTGCCTGACAAGTAAGTAATCTCAAACAATTTTTCCAAATTTTTAACCTTCAAATTTTACAACTTCAATTTCACTAAATTCCCTTTTCAACTAGATCACTTACTTTCAGATGAGCACTGATGATGACAAAAGTCGAAAGCGCTTTGCAAGAATTTTAATATATTATACACTTTAATACAAAACCTCTTCGATTCATTACTTCTAAATTACACTTTATTTACTATAACCTAGTAACTATTCGTCTACCTAAGTAATAAATCTACCTGAGAAAATATGCCTAAAAAAGTCAGGTATCAATACCTGTAAATATACCTTACTATTATTTATTACCTGCTTGTGAACAAATCCAATAAAGGCGAATTATTCAATTCAGTTTGATCGTTCATAAGATGGTGAGAGTTTTTGAATTTGAAAAGACCTACAAACGCATCAGATGCAGTCAACAAAGAGTACGTGGATGGAATTTTCCGTAAATAGATATTTGCGAGTCGACACTTACATAACGTGTGAATGTTATAAATTTAGAGCTCGTCATCAACAGAAAATATTCAGAACCTTCCTCCAATGTAATAAAATGAATGGTTTCACAGCATTGTGCACACTGTAGTTATGAATTCCAAAGACAAGATTCAACTTGTCCGTGAACTGCATAAACCAATTAGGAAAAGTTTTCCTCAACATCGTACCATAATCAAGGGACTGGAACTTGGCTGAGATGAGATCGTACGCTCACCAAAATAAAAATGTCAAACTCATTCTAGTCGTCACAGATTGTTATTCGATGGTCATGTGTACTCGACCACTGAAATCGAAAACGGAAGAAGAAATCATCAGAAACATCTTCGGATATTTGGGAACATACGAAACGTTAACATGTGGATTCGTTTTCCGATGAGAATGAGAATGAGAAAAACCAAATGCCATCGGAACACGAATCCACATGTTTCTAGAAATTATATGAAATCTAGAAAGGTTCTTGCATCACGCTGCTGGAAAATAGTTCCATGAAAATCAAAAAATAAATAGATGAGTACTCTTTGATCACTCCCATATTGATTTCAATTCAAGAGCCACCAGTAGACAGCTGCTTCAGCCTATTGGGCATTGTCAGTACCGGGCAGGCGGTCCTCGATTGGAGACAAAATGAGAAAAACCAAGAGAGTACTTGATAAAAATAGCTGCGTAGAGGCAAGCGAAACATAAGTGAAACCACCTGTTGGTGTGACACCCAAGTCAACTTGCCAAGTTTTCATGTCAGTGTTGGTGGTTTGACCAATCAACCGACAACTGCGGTAGCAGAAATTTGGGAAGCTAACCGTAAATGCCATCAAAAAACGAATCCACATGTTTCTAGAAATTATATGAAATCTAGAAAGTTTAATGCATCAAGCTGCTGGAAAATATTTCCATGAAAATAAAAAAATTAATAGATAAGTATATATATATATATATATATATATATATATATATATATATATATTTTCGCCTTTGAATAATATTACAAATCATACTTACAGTAAAAATGAGTGAAAAACAATAAATTGAAGATAGAATTGACATAAAAGTTAACATGTATACGATTTTTTTTGTGGGTTTGACAAATGTCATACCTTCACATAAATGTCATTTTTCAATGGGTATGATGATTTGATAATTTTTTACTGTAATGAAAGAGTTATTGATTGATACATCTTTCATTATTATTATGTTTTTGATGTAGTTCTAGTAAATTACTATATATACTGCTGAGATTATCAATGTCAGTTTTCTTATTCATACAATCAGAAGACTTATTAATTTCCACCATTTCAAGAAAAAGGCGTTTGGAAGTACATACATACAGAAAAAAATATTTCCAAACGCCTTTTTCTTGAAATGGTGGAAATTAATAAGTCTTCTGATTGTATGAATAAGAAAACTGACATTGATAATCTCAGCAGTATATATAGTAATTTACTAGAACTACATCAAAAACATAATAATAATGAAAGATGTATCAATCAATAACTCTTTCATTACAGTAAAAAATTATCAAATCATCATACCCATTGAAAAATGACATTTATGTGAAGGTATGACATTTGTCAAACCCACAAAAAAAATCGTATACATGTTAACTTTTATGTCAATTCTATCTTCAATTTATTGTTTTTCACTCATTTTTACTGTAAGTATGATTTGTAATATTATTCAAAGGCGAAAATATTCAAAAATCATTAAATTATAGGCCCTGAAGAAGCTTCCCATTAGAAGCGAAAGCTTGGCAAAGTAAAGCAGAGTTTGATTTTTGATTTTTTGACTGAGAGACCCTGTTAATCCATTTTACCATACATTTCTCCAGTCGCTAACATTATCCAATTTATATATATATATATATATATATATATATATATATATATATATATATATATATATATATATATATATATATATATATATGACCAACTATCAATAGAGCTTCCGTACATTTACAATTTTCTATCAATCGGGCGTCCGGTTTCAATGAGGCGTCCATATATGGACGCCGAATTGTTTCACCATGCCAGGCAGTTCAGAGGTTCCCTATCTTCCATCTGACAAAATTTCAGATGGGCGCCTATTTATCAATTTCATTGTCAAAATTATATGTATTGGCGTATATTCTAGTTGAGTCTTTTTTATTTTGGTGGCGCTCGGGAGGTACGCGTATACTTGTGCCGTATATTTTTCATACATGTGAGCGATTATGAGGCGTCCATATAACTGACAACAATGCAATAGTTTTTGCGAGAGGGAAGTCTCAATGATTTGTTAGAAATATCGTTGATTTGGTATGTTTGTAGGTCGGCGCCGGTTTCATACACAGGGTGACAATTTGAAAACTTACAAGGTCTATCTCTGAGCAACCAAATAAAATATAAGAAATCGCTGAAAACAACTTTCATAATACAAAGGGAGAAACAAATGATGTGATGACTAACTTGTTTTTTCTCTCACACCCTTGCCCCCAGCCACCACAACTTCATATTTTTGAAAGGCAACCACCTACTTGTGATACATTATCTGAAAGCTCTTAAGATATGCTCTTCAATGGTACTCTTCAAAGCTACATTCGATGCAGTAAGTTTTGGTTCATCAAATAAAAGAATTCATTCAGAATAAATTTTATTTTCTATTATTAATTTAGTAAATTTTCAAAAACATGATTTTTACCATCGTAGCATTAATATTAAGACTTGAATATTTTACGCCTCTTCTACTTTTTTTTATTCGTCTCGATAATAGATAGGGATAGATAGGGAAGGAGAGTGGCACCTTGTTTTAGAGGTCTTTCGAATACCTTTACTACTCTGTCAACAGAAAATTTTTGTGACGATTAGTTTTCGAGATAATTTGAAGTTTTAAAGGTATTTGCATTGAGTTCAACTCTTTTTGAAATAAATCAAATTGTTTTTAAGGTGCAAGTTACGTTCAGAACTCTCATAAAAAAAATAAATTTTTGCTTTTTATGACAACCTGCTAATACGTGTCCATTTGATGTCGAATTATTTGTTTATTACGAGGAGATTTCTCCGGGGGATGGGGTTGGTTACCACCATTACATTTTAGGTAAATTGAGTGGCACCTACTTATGAAGGTTGAATTGCCTCTTCAAGAAGTTGTTAATAAGAATCACCGGTTGAATTTCCATCAATGAAAAATGAACCTATAATATGATTGCCTAATATTCCGGCCCAGATATTCAACTTTTGGGGATGTTGGGTATGTATTTCTGCGTATTGTCTTGGGTTTTCATCCGACCAATAACGGCAATTGTAACGGTTCACGCAACCATTTGAATAAAATGAGCTTTCGTCCGAATAACAGATGTTATAAAGCAGTTCGGGATTTTGCATTAATATTTCACTCATGCCCTCACAAAACTCCTGTCTTCGGTCAAAATCATCCTCATTGAGTTCACGAACAAGTTTAATTTTGTAAGGATGGTATTTGTGGTTTTTAAGGATTCTCCATGCGATCATATGGCTTATTCCTGCCATTGCGGATAAACCTCTGGTACTTAACCTGGGATTGGCGATGACTTGACCAAACACTACAATCGCATTATCGTCATTCACTACCCTTCTCTGAACATCACTTTTTTCATTTAAAACCGAACCTGTCTCCCTGAATTTTGTGACCAAATCCAGAACGTGATTTCTGCTTAGGTGTTTACCAGGTTTTTGCTCGTTAAATAAAATTGATGTTTTATTAGCATTTTGGTCGTTGCCAAAAAATGAAGCAATAACTGAAACCCTTTCGGCAGTAGTGAAAGAAATGTTTAAACAAATAACAATACACGACCCGTTTCAACAAAACAATCGAACGTTGTTATTTAACAAAAAATTGATAAGAAGAACTGCTTAAAATTTTTTTTATTTAGGCATACAAGTTACCGAGTGGTCTGTCTAATGTATTATCAACATGGCAATTTTAACTTCAAATTATCTCGAAAACTAATCGTTACAAAAATTTTCTTTTAACAGAGTTGTGAAGGTATTCGAAAGACCTTTAAAACAAGGTGCCACTCGACCTACTTTCCCCATCTAAATAAAGGTCGTCGGACGCACCTCTCTGAGGGGGTGCGTACTACAAAAAATCTGATTAGTCTGAAAGGTGTCCCCCTTCAATTAGAAATCGACGTGTCCGAGCTTTTTTGAAAATCTTACTTTTTATATTCAAAAACGGCTCTGTTAGGTTTTCGTTGTTACACACTGTATATAGAAGAAAATGTAAATGGCGAAATGTATGATCACATGCTAGAAAGATCTATCGAACCTCGGATAGTTCATGAATTAGAGAATCACAGAGACATACACGGCAATTTATCTTTGAAAGAAAATGTATTACATTTTCAACAGAATGGGGAACCTTATTATTTTGTAGTTCCAGTTATTCAATGGTTAGATAATAATTATGCTGATCAATGTATTGGAAGAAGAGATTCTACTGAATGGCCTCTCACATCCCTGGACCTATCTCCTCTAGATTTTTTCCTCTGGGCCACTTACTTAAAATAGGTTGTTTTAAAGACGACGCAATCTGATTCAATAAAGCCACTGAAGGAAAGAATAATCCAAGAATGCTGAGCTATTTTCAGAGAAACATTTGCCAATGTTTCGGAATGACTTTCGGAAATGAAAATTGCGAAAGTTATAAACAATTTAGTGAAAAATAAAAAATGGGTCCAGTTTTTTGGAAATATCTCAAAAACTAATTGGAATTTTCAAAATCGAAAAAAAAAAATTCGAAAAGAGGAAGAGATTTCCTATCGAAAAGTCCTGACTACCGGAACTGTAGGACCAATATTTATAATTTTCCCGGAGCTCTGAAATAGAGCTCTAAATCGGGTGTTTAGCCGCGTGTAGGCCGTGCGTGTTTAGGTTAATTTTACAAAAAAAAATTTATAGCATATAAAATATATAAATTGAGGAATGAAAAAATTCAGTCATATACTCAAAAGATAAATTAACAGTAATCTGTCGGTAAAAAATTTTTAATGCAATTATTAGATTTATTATGCTATTGTTAATTAACAATTTTTTATCACTCGATTATCATTATTGCAAGTGTGATATTTTTCAAACTAAAAGTGTGGAATTTTTTTCCTTCCATAGAGTTATGATTATAACGGTTAGGAATTGATTTACTTCCAAAATATTGAAAAATTATTATTTTTCAGTTATTTATTAACCATTTACTGCATTTTTGAATTAAAAAGTTTATTAAATAATCGAAGAACAATTTTTTTTTGATTATTATTATTAGTATATTTTTTTTTTCAAATCAGAAGCTACATAAAAATATTTTTTTCATCACCTATTGTTTAAAAATTTGTTATAAACAAATGCGTTTATAACATATTTGAATTTATTTTGGATCCTAATCTTTAATAAAAATTATGATTAAAAAAAAATAGCGTTTCTTGAAAAATTGTGTGCAATGCAAAAAACCGCATTTGTTAATTTACAATTTTTTTACCACTAATTGTCAATATTTCAAAAAAAAAATTTGTAAAAAATTAGAATAATTCGAATGAATAATTTTATAAAAAAAATCAAACTTCAGCTGAATATATTCTTTTATTAATGGAGAAAAAATGAGTCTAGCGATTTTTCATTGTATCTCCATTAGTTTAATGAATATAATAATTTAAATGATGAAAAAATAGATTGATTATAGAGCGCCAAAATTTATAAAATTCGATAAAAAATTAAAAAAAATAAAAAAAATACAGGGTTGTTTTTCATTCATTAATTGCAACAAGAACAAAAATGAAATGAAAAAATTCATTTGTTTATTACAAATTGTTTATTTATAAAACAATGAAAAATTTTAAAAATTTTAATTTTTTTTTGTTCCAAATAATTGAAAACATTTAAAAACATTTAAAAAAAAATGTCAACTAGTGGTGAAAATAAAAATATTAACAATAGCGTAATAAATCGAATAATTGCAATAAACATTTTCACCGACAGATTATTGTTAATTTAGCATTTGAGTATCTGCCTGAATTCTTTCATTCCTTGATTTATAAGTTTTATATGCCAAATTTTTTTTTTGTAAAAACGGCCCAAACAGGCACGGTTCACGGCGGCCAAACATCCGATTACGATCTCATTTTCAGGGCTTCGGGAAAATTATAAATATTGGTCATACAGTTCCGGGAGTTAAGACTTTATTATAGAAAATTTCTTCCTATTTTCGAATTTGAAAATCTCAATTAGTTTTGAAATAACTAAACCCGTTTTTTATTTTTCACTAAATTGTTTATAACTTTTGCTATTTTCATTTCCGAAAGTTGTCCGTTCCCAAAAACTTTCTAGACGCTATTCCGAATCGAATGACACCTCAACCATAATTTTCGGAGACTGCTGAAGAAGAAAAAAGCACTTCTTGATCAGACTAGTCAAGTTCGAACATAGCTGAACAATCTTACAACAGCTACAGATTGGGGATGAGAAAAAATTGAGACTCTCTTTTTGTCCATGAAAACACCAGAATCATTGGCAGCTTTAGAATTACTGAAACTAGTTCATTGTAGTTACATAGTATCTAACTGCAGTGAAACTTAAAGCAGTAGAAAAGCAGTGATGAAGTGCATCTGTTGACAACTGTTGGGATGATGACAATTTCAACTTCGAGTACGGCATGATTGTTGATCAACAAAATAATAACCATCCAGTATATCGAAAACTGATTCAGGCATTCTACGTATCAAACTCAGATACTAACTCTGACGGTTAAGAATGCGTTAATAATAAATTGTTTTGGTAATAAATGATAAAATTAATCATGAAAAATGTTTCTGTCAATTTGTAGAGAAATGTCAATTATGATTTTCAAAATAGAAAACATTCTCCGAATAATCATTTGAACATTCGAGATATATAAAAAAACGTTCATAAACAATTAAAAATCGTATTTTTTTCTGAATATCATATTATGAAGATAAAAATTTTTTGAATTCCCATACGGTCATACACAATTTATAAACAAATTGCGCTAAAACAGTTTGTTCAACTTACCGAATGTCTTTATTTGATACAGAAACAGGATATAATGATAAATATATAGAAAAATTAAAACAATATGTTATGTTACTAAAAAAAATCATAATGAACAAAATATAATGTTTTTGAACTTTTATAATGTGATCTTGTGGAGCACATTGATAAAAAGAGATTCACGTTCATTACAAGACCAAACACGACTATGATACGATATTTCATCATGGAATCCTAGTGCCTATCTTCCGGCTCCATCATCAGATCAGCTCCAGAGTACCTACCATATTGTCATCAAAATCACATAAAACTGCCAATTTTCATAACGCTACGATCTTTAAAAGATGGTTAAATTAGTTTTCTTAGATTTGACTACATAGTTACATACATACATACAGGTCGACCTAATAAAAGCGTATTAAAAACGAAAAACTCTAGAAAAAATTAAAAAATATTTAGGTCAGTCCTTAAAGAAATATTGAAAAATGCATGACTCGAAAAATCGTATACCATACACGGAAATGAATCTTGACAGGTCTTGATGCCTTCTAGATGGCTATCCTGTGTAGTGTGTATCAGCCAAATGGAATAAATATGACACTGAGTAAATATGACTGTGCTCAACAAAACACTCAGGCACGTCCAATTTTCAACAACCAAATTTTTCAATGCTCAATAACTCAGTTAACGGGAACAACAACTCGACCACGAACTCGGGCTTTGCAACCGTTACCACATCGCCTCTGATAATGTATACCGCAGTAGTAGACGAAACGTCAGGCATAAAAACCTGCAAACCACGCAAACGCTGAAAACAGATTTTACACTGTCATCTACGGCCGTGAATATTTACATTCTTTGGTAATTCATATTATTTATCCTATCGTCTGTCATTTTGGCGTCTTCAACTAGTTTGAATACTTTGAATTCTTGCTGTTTTCTAATGGAAATATACAATGAACTTTTTGTAATTAAAGTTGAACTTTCAATAATCACACCATGCATGTGTCGGTTTCACTTCTCCTATCATTATATTCGGCTCGCTTAAATATCATACAGTGTTAAAATGGAAATATGCCAACCAAAACAAAAATTATCGAATGATATTGAAAATTTCGTTATGGAATAAACTTTTCATGATCAGTCAATATCACTTGGTACCTATGTAAAAATGAAATACATACCGGCTACCTGAAATCCATACGCAATTTGTCGTTGGCACAACGCTTGGTGAAAAACAGATGTGAAGAAATTAAAACCCACTTGCTGCCTACATTTAATGCGGTAAATATTGGCAACGTTGTAAGGATTCCCAATAATCTATTTCATGTATGAAAATATACTTATTGGACTCCCTATTATCAATCAGATGTCTGATGATGGTGTATACTGAGGAGTTCTTATGAATGTTTGACGGACGGACGCTCTACTATCGAATCAATAGTGAACTCAATTTTTTTATGGTGGTAAAAATGTCATGCCAGCCTACAGAAATCAGTTTTCTAGTACTTACCATGAAATATATTCGGTAAATTCTTCAAATTATGATGGACGCCCTATCAGCGCATTCAATGTATGGATGCCATATTGATATCGGGATGTATATGTATATATATATATATATATATATATATATATATATATATATATATATATATATATATATATATATATATGCTCCAAAAATGTAAACTGATATAACAATTCTGTGAATTCAGCAGCACTTACTAAAAAATAATAAATACTTATATCATTTCATTGAAGAAGAAAAAATGTAATACATGAAGAAATGAGCAAGATATAGGTTTCTCACTTTAAAAATCAACCCACAAATGAAGTATTTGTAGAATTTGATATTGAGTATTTCAATATCAAATTCTACAAAAAGGATTTGAAGCTCTATATCTTCTATTATTTATCTGCGACAGTCGGTAGTATGTCATCTTCTGGCACTCCTCAAACAGTTTGAGGAGAGCCAGAAGATGACAGAAAAACGTTTACTCCAATACTTTACTTCCCCATTTCTCTGTTGCCAGCATTTGTCGCTTTCTGAATAGATAATTTCAAATACAAAAAGACAAATAGGATGAGAATAAACCGATTTATTGATGCAATTGGTTCATTTATTGGTCCATTCGAATTTTTTGTCGTTTCCAACAGTTGCGGTTGGAGCAATTCATCAGAATCTTCGCGTTTTCTTATGGAGATTTACATGGGAAAACGGCTAAGGTCCATTCTGGCGTTTTTGGTTCCTTTCAAGGTCACGCGTACGGCAGAGAATCGAGCAGCGTTATCGCGGTTTGGAAGATAACGATTCGAGCGCGTTTGGAATGAGAACAAATAGGTATACCGGGTATTAACCTTTGAGTAATTGGGTGAAAAAATATACCAAGAAAGGACGGGTTGGGTCTGAGATACATACATTTGTTATTATCATTATCTTTTTTAAATAAATTGAATTGAACTTCGCAGCTTTCAGCCTTACATCTCTTGATATATGTTTGTCAATAGCTCTTCTCTTTAGCTGTTCCGTAACTAAACTCATTCCTAGTTGTTTCAGGTATTTTCTCCATTCTGTTTTTGTGATAACCATATCCTTATTGTTGGTCCTATATATGATGAACGAATTTATTGCACTGACGTTGAGCAAGGAATAAAATATTGTCATTGGCCATCTCCTGGTATTTCCTGATACATCGTATGATGCCACCATTTGATCCACACATTCTACCCCCGCTTTTGTCGCATTATACAGGGTGATCATTTCTGGCTTATTTTCATCTCCAGTACTTTCGTCGATTTTATCGTCAAGATGCATAGTAGACAGTAATACAACTGATTTTTTTTTCGGTTTATAAGACACTAAAGTCATGTCTTTAGTGAAAGCAAACATATTAGTTCTAGCAGGTATTCGCACTGTTAGAAATTCTGGTGGAATTTCCACTTTATTCTTGCGTAAAGTTCTCAGAAGAGTCAATTTATGATCAGTCAATAGTGATTATGCTAAGGTTATAGAGGTAAACCAATTATCCATCGTGATGTTTCTTTTGCTATCATGGATGGGCTGTCATTCTGACAACAACATCAAGAGATTTATTGCTCACTTGTTATGGTCCAGCTGGTTGGGTTCCTGTATACACTTCCATGTTGAACGTATAATACATCCTAGCATCTACAAGCGAATATATGTTTAATCCATATCTTGCAGGGTTATTAGGTATGTACATTCGGAAGGCACATCGGCCACGGAAGGCTAATAGCATTTCATTAATCGTGACGTATTCTCCTGGCGAGTAATGATTTCTGAATTTTTCATTTACTTCCTCAAATAATTCCCTAATAGGTGCAAGATTGTCGGTTTTTTCTCTCTCTTCACGTGTATCGACATCATCAAAGTGTAACCATCTTATCAAATAGCGGAATCTTCTTTTAGCCATAACTGCTGGGAATATCTCCAGACCAGTACCATATGTTGCCCATGATTCGTAAATAGTGGTTCGACCTCCTTCATTGACACCAGCTAAATATAACAGGCCTAGTGCTTTGATTTCCGTTATATATGTGTAACGTACTTCGTATTTATCTTTATATGAATGAGCTACTTTTTCAATGAACTGATTGGTATATTCAACTATTTTCTGTACTATGTTATTCGAAAACAATAGCTTCTAAGTTTCCATTGCAGTTTTTGAGTTTTTTGCAACGCCAATAACACCTGGCAGTTTTTTTATCAGATTATGTTGCCTACTTCGAACATTCTTTGGAAAGCAGCACTTGTTCCTTTGAAAACCAGTTTTTCCATAATAAGACAGGTGACAATGTATACCGCGATGTTGATCCATATCTACAATAATTTCTTCCTCTTCATCATCCATACTCAGCTCCTGTTCTGAATCTGTTTCATGAGTACTTATAATGTTTGTTCTATCCTCCAACATCTCCATATCATCCGTCTCAGAATCATCATCAGATTTGACTTCTCCGTCAGTCAACACTTCATCAAACATAGATTGCAACTCTCGTATCTCTCTTTCGTAGGGATCATTCATCATGAAAGCTGTGAAATGAGCGTTTCAATACATTTCATCGAAATGAGTTTGAAAAAAATCTTACAACGAAGGCACGGGTTGGGTTTGATATACACCGATGGTCTGAATTAGCGGGAAAGTGCAAGCGAAACAAACTTCTCAGGATATAAAAGTCTACTGAAGATAGGAAGGTACTGTAGAAGACGGCAATAATATGAGCCGCGTTCAAGAGGGGAGCGCTCAAACGTAATAGGCTGTGTATGTCAGACCCAACCCGTGCACTCAAGGGTTAAAGAAAAAAACATGGCTGCCAGCATTAAAAAAAAAACATGATAACGAGCTTCGAGTGGAGTTTCGTTTTCGAATTAGGTGAGAAAGGGGGGGAGTGGGACTAAAGAAAACACGCGGGAGGGTAATAATTGTCAACGTAATAGAAAAAAACATGACTGCCATATAGGATGTCGTTAAAGAAAAAAACATGACGTCAATGTGTACAGGGTGACTTATTCAAGAAAAAAGATGGCAGTTCAACAGGGCTCTATTGTTTCAGCATGCGATTCTTCAATATCTACAGGGTGTCTCAAAATACGTCATTTAAAAAACAGGACAGTTTAACGGGGCTCTATTGTTTCAACGTGTGATTCTTCAAAATGTGTACGGGGTTCTATCATTTTGTCGTGCGATTCATCAATATGTACAGAATGTCTCATTCAAGAAAAAACATGACAGTTTAACGGGGCTCCATTGTTTTAGCATGCGATTCTTCAATGTCTACAGGGTATCTCAAAATACGTCATTTAAGGAACATGACAGTTTAACGAGGTTCTATCGTTTTGACGAGTGATTCTTTATTGTGTACAGGGTGTTTTATTCAAGAAAAACAGTTCAACATGGCTTTATTGTTTCAGCATGCGACTCTTCAATGTCTACAGGGTGTCTCAAAATACGTCATTCAAGAAACAGGAGAGTTTAACGGGGTTCTATCGTTTTGACGAGTGATTCTTTAATGTGTAGTCTTATTCAAGAGAAAACATGACAGTTTACCGGGGCAATATTGTTTAAGCATGCGATTCTTCAATGTCTATAGGGTGTCTCAAAATACATCATTTAAGGAACAGGACAGTTAAACGGGGCTCTATCGTTTTGACGTATGATTCTTTAATGTGTACAAGGTGTCTCATTCAAGAAAAAACATGGCAGTTCAACGGGGCTCTATTGTTTTACCGTGTGATTATTCAGTGTGTACAGGGTGTCTCAAATACGTCATTTAAGGAAACATGACAGTTCTACGGGGTTCTATCGTTTTGATGTGCCATTCTCCAATGTGTACAGGATGTCTCAAAATACGCCATCTAATAAAAAACGTCGTTTATGGCTCAAAATCTAATGTTTTTTTTTTATAGAGCTCAGTTTTAGTCATTTTCAGACCTCGTTGCGAAACCTTGTGGAATACCAAACTCGATGTAGATGTGACGTGTGTGAGAGTTAGTTATACGATGCAATATATATGTTTATGTGAAAAAGAAGTGTATGTGAAGTCAGCGTGGAGTAGAGAAAAATCAAAGACGGTGACATTTACCAAAAGGGCACTGAGTTGTATATTCGCTAATTATAATCGAATCATCGCGAACAGCACGTCAAATGAAAGGAGAGGAAATGCAGGATTCATCGACAAAGAAAAAGCAAAGATTGCGGTCAGAACGG
Source organism: Leptinotarsa decemlineata (assembly GCF_025532065.1). NCBI lineage: Eukaryota > Metazoa > Arthropoda > Insecta > Coleoptera > Chrysomelidae > Leptinotarsa > Leptinotarsa decemlineata. Next base: position 1,952,461 of record NW_027412727.1, on the reverse strand, counting down.
CACTAAGCCAAATTTTCGTTAATTATAGTAGCATCGTCAGGAGGAGTTAACCGGATAGAGGTGAACATAACAGACAAAATTCATATAGGGTGTTGTTTGAGAAAGAAATGTGGTAACGAGGATCAAGAAGGATATAATGCGATGAAACGTTCAGTTTTGTCTCGAAAAACGCATTAAATTCGCAAAATTTCGATTCGTTAAAATAGCCAGTATTGTCATTTGAATCGCATCGAAGAAATGAATTTTTTGAACCCTCATTTCTTCTAAAAACCCATATGATTTGCATTGTATCGCGTCACGGAAAATGAGGCAAAAATGACATGAGAATCGCTTCAAAAAAATGTCAAATTTAGCGCGATAAAACGTTTATTTATGCCGCGATTATCGCATAAAATATTTCGCAAAATTTCAATGCGTTGTAACAGTCAATTCAGGCACTCCAATCCTTTCGAAAAAACGTTATTTTTGTCACACATTTTCCAAACAATTAACTCATGACAGAAAGATCGAAAATCGTTTATGGTGGAACTAGAACCGATTTTTCGGTCCCAATCAATTTTCGTTTGAAAATACAGACTGTCAGCCGATAAAGTTCATCTCAAAATTGCTATACAAATTTAGTATTCAAAATATCGAAATCATTTCCTACATATCATTATTTAGGATGTTTCGCTAATCAAAATGTTGTACACATTTATATGTATTATATATTATTATATTATTGTATTATTATATTATCATATATATTATATGTATTTATATTTATATATTTATATTCAATGAATCTCGGACAGGCAAAAACTTCAAACAGCTCTTCCCAAAGATTATTGGAAAGAGATGGTTTGAACAAGAGAGCGACAGAAAATACATAAATACAATAAACCGTTTAGGATCAAATCATGCTATCTGCCCAGCTTACAAATTCAAAATTGGATTAACAGATAATCCTCTATGCTAATGTGGACGTTAGGGCGATATCAATCATGTTGGAGTGTTCGCACCACATCAACAGTATAAATACCCTTTACTCTGAATTGAAATTTCATACTATCTTTTTTCCAATAAACTTAAATTGTATGTATAACTTCAAACAACAGAAATACAAACAAATTATTATACAATCATCTAATAAGATGCAAAATTAAAGTATGAATGATTGATTGTAAATATAGTTATAGTACTACTAACAATATATTCAAATGTAAACAGAAATTGAATCATATTATGTACAAACGCATTGAAAAAAAATCTATATAAAATTATTAAAAAAAAAATACAAAAAAAATAAATCAAAATGCAAAAACAAAAATAAAAGAATGAAAAAATACAAAAACAAACAGAAATGAAAATTCAAGAAGCAAAAAACTAGGAAAAAAAAATGTTTGAGCTACTACTCAATGTTAATTTCAAATAGTTTTTTATTAAAACAGTCTGGCTAATTGGTTCTCCCAAACTAAAAAAATTTTAAACCACACACATTTATATGCTTTTAAAAACCACATTTTTTATTGCTACATATTTTCAAAAAATAGGAATATCGTCTAACAGAAAGGCAGTAAACTGTTTGTAGTAGGAAACAGAACCTGAATTTCTTTAAACGTGTAATTAAGAGAAAAGGTTGTTATGATATAGAGCAAGAAATGTATGTCAATGTATGTTGTGAAGGATGTATATGACAACAGTGCATATGTTTCAGAGCACTTCATGTCATGTTTTATGAAACAGAGCGTCTTAGATTAAGGAAATTTTGTATTGATAATTTTAACAGAAGAAACGTATACAAGGCGTATCAATATACTTTTATGACAATACCTGATAGTGAGTAAAACAATGCATAATACGCGTATACAGAGTGGCTTAGTGTTTCAAAATACGTCTCAAACAAATAACGCATGACAGAAAGATCGGAAATCGTTTATGATATGAACTAGAACCAATTTTTCTGATAGAATAAAATATAATTTATTTTTTTGTTGATAGAAGATCAAATCAATGATGTATTTTTCGTCAACACTATGATACGATATTTCCATTTTATTTGTATGTTCAAACCATCGATTGATAAACATATTATTTGTAGTGAAATCGTATTTCATCATTCGACGACTTGGAAAATTGAAATATCGAGTAGTACGTCTTTTTATAGCTTTCGTCTGAAAATTGATTGGAAATCATATCGTTATTTAGGATGTTTCGCTAATAAACTTGGCAACATGTATTTATGCATATATCTGGGCCTGGAGTCACTTATCGCGAATAAATTATTTATGGCTATAACTATGTCCTGTTGTTGCAGATTGACGCATATTGAGAAACCTTTTCAATTCGAGTGACCTGTGTGTGTGTGGGTGTGTATTAGTGACATATCCAAGAACATATTTGAGGTGACATCCAACGAATAAAATATTAGAGGTGAGTAGATTTATATTTATTCTTATTGATACACTACAAATACTATGGCGAAAATTTTATGAGAGAGGAGTAATGAAAAACTGTTATCATAAAAACAAACAATAACCGGTACACATTCTAGTATTATAATTATGGAGGTGGTTAGAATTTTTCTAAATAATTTTACCAACCTTCTGATTGGATATGAAAACGAAAAAAAGGTAAGTAAGATAGTAGAGATACAAGAGAACTGAGGCGTATTCCCTAGGGGACCTACTTACGGTAGTGAGTGGGAAAGAGAGTTGTGCGACGTGATCGACGCATAGAAGGATTGAATGAGCATCTAGTAGATCCATTTGATAGATAAGGGCGCGGTGGAATTACAAAAATAACGCTATAATATCAATAATGAACGAAAAATCGGATTAGAAAAAAAACATGGCCACGGGCGATAAAAAAACAACATGTTTGTCAACGAAATAGAAAAAACGTGGCTGTCATACAAAGTGTCTCATCGTTTAGGAAAAAACATGTTCGGGGTGCCTCAAAATACATCGGCATGAAAAATAATGGTTTAATAAAAATAATGAATGAAAAATTGGATTCAAGAAAAAACATGACGTCAATGTGTACAGGGTGTCTCAAAATACGTCATTAAAAAAACATCATAGTGTAACGAGGCTCTACGGTTTTGTCGTGTGATTTTTCAATGTAAAGAGGGTGTCTCATTTATGAAAAAAAAATGTCAGGTGGGGGAGGGGGTCTAACATTTCAGCGTGCGATCCCAATGGGAAACGTTGGAAAATGGGGCAATGGGGGTATTCAGCAATGACATTTCAAAATACGTCAGATGCGTTTTTTCGTGTTAGTTGGGAAATGGGGGAGACTGGGGGAGACTGGGGGCAACGAACAAACGGGGCATTGGGGATTTAGAGAGATTTCATAACGTTGTCACCATCATCATCAGGTGTTGAGGTTAAGTAGAAAAAAATAAATGAAACATTTCGAATAGAAATTTATTATACATTTCCATTTTGGTAACATATCACAAAGCCATTTGTATAGAATATCTGCGTTTTGGAGACTGCAATTACATTTGGTTTGGTTGTGAATGTGATGCATACAAGGTGAGACACCTTCGTTGTTGTTATTGTCGAATGTGGGAACTATCCATGTCGGATTGTCATACTCCTCCAAATTCACGACGCGTGTAGGTATATCCAACTCGTAAAATTTCGCTGCTAGATAGTCACGTTTTCAATGACCTCGCACATAAATGATATCGATACCTTGTAGATTTTTCAAGAGGATGGCATCCTCCACAAAACCAGAGAAATACCTCAATCCGTGAACGTGTCGCTCCAAGTAACAGGTGGTACGACGATCTTCTTCACTCAAACAGGAAAATGGTATGTTTGGTAACAGTAAAAAGTTACTACATTGAATTCCGATCCTAATAGCTATCTCCTTAGAATGGAATTGTTGCTCGATGATGGAACCTTGAATATCTACGACAGCTATTCTCATGTTGACTCTCCGATTGATACTGCAGCAAAATCACATATTCAGTTCCATTTCTTGATAATTTCGCTGAGTGGAAGGTGTTCAATGACAGTGTCGTGCACAATGATACACTAGGCTCGTGTATTTTGTGGAAATCCCTTGGATGCTTCGATTTCGAGTTTTACATCAACACTGGAACTTTTGATGCTTTCATCCTTTCGAAAGCAATCGATGACAAAGACAGTTTTTTGTATAGTCAGCGGTGTTGATGAGAGGATTATGTTGATTAGTCATTTCATAGGTAAGACAGAATTGTGCGTAGTTGAAATATGCTTGCAAGAAATTCATTTTCCCAAAACTCAGATGCATATTGTCTCTGGGGTAATTTTCACCGTTCAGAGTCAACGTTATATTGGTGAAATTCATATGGTTGGATTGCGTTGGATCATTGTTGACTTTGGTGTAATCGCGATCTTTTTGGAAACATACAATCACATAGCGAGGGCTTTCGAGAAACGAAGAAGTCTTGACGGCCCATATTACATTTTTGCACCTCGTGTGAGAGCAGGCAGCATATGGAGTTCCCATTTTCTGATCGGTATGAGAATAGGAGTGTCGGCTTATATAGCTTCCAAAAGTTGCAATTTAATTTGATCATGAGGGAAGATTCGTTTGACTTTCAGTTCGATATTTTCAAAGTTCAGCTTAACTTCCGACTTTGATGCTACTGTACCATCAGTCTCATCTATTTTGAAAGAGTTGCTATCATCTCCAGCTCATACTAATCGGATGGTGTGTTTACCATAGGAAACACATTGATAATCATTAAAAATATTCAAGAAATGTTTGATATGTATAACTATGTTGAACGTTAAAGATGTAGTTTGAATGATGCCGAAGCTGTTGGGGTATGTCCATCCTGAGATAGCCAGGTGCTTGATATCTTCATCGGTGTAGGTGAGTAAGCCTCTGACAGTCCTAACAATTCCAACTTCACAAACTGCTTCCAATTCTCCACCATTTTGTTCGTAGGTAGCAGATTGAAACATGGAACCACCAGCATTGTTAACGAAGGTTACCCGACCATCTCCTTTAATTCTCTCAACTTTTCCGCTGATGAATAGCAGGCTATCGTACAAAGCATCATAGGCAACGGATTGGTTAATGTTGATTTCAATAACATCATTATTGCGAAAAGATTTGACATACGGGTAGTAGGTCCGCCATTCTACCTTCTGTATGGATTTATCGTTTTGTGGTTTTCGGAAAATGTTGAACACTTGATTGGACAGCATGATAGCCAAGAGATTCCAAAAATAATGTATTCACCGTTGACAGTTGTTGACGCTGTTTGGAAGTCTTGGTGAAGACTGACGTGGGACTGGGTTATGAGTTATTCTTATAGATAGTTAACACCATATTTCCGCTTCAATTCCAAACGAACTATTATTTCTTCGTTTCTGAAATCAACGAGCCTAGAATTTTGGCCAAGAACTCGCAATGTAATGTTGTTTATTTCGTTCGTATGAGAAATGGGTAGATGAATAAGATGATTGGGTGTTTCGTCAATTGCGTAACCAGGATCAACATCGACGGCAAATTCGTATATCGTATGAGATGGTGTGTCATTGTAGAAGGCTCCAAACGTAATGTTGATATATATGTGTATGGGACGTACTTTAATGATATCCACAGGTAGATCGAATGCGTAATGCAAGTCGGGTTTGAGGAAAGTAGATGAAAAGCCCAGTATGTGAGCCAAGCAATATATTTGCTTATTAAAGATTCGATGTCACCAATTTCGTAAGATCCAGGAGGCATATCGATACTTTTTTGTTTAGTTTTGTCATCGTTTTCGTAATAATAGAATTTCGTGCCTTCTTCAATGTTCGGTATACTGTTGTACGAATGGAAACTGAGCAAAGCTAAACTGTATTCTGAATCGGAATCCAATCGAATGGGTGGATTAAAATCGATGGAAAGTATCGAAGAACGACTAGTTAGAGTTAATATCATAGACATGACTGATACATTTCCCACATGTGAAATGAAAACAACAACAACAACAATATTTTGAATCATTTTTTCCTACGATAATAACATTCTCTTTGTGAGCTAACAGGACCATAATACATTACATTTTGTAGCGATGACGCAGTTGACACCACCTCATGTCGATAATGGATGAAACATGGTGAACGAATCTGCAAAGCGAATCGATGTTGGTAGTCCTTTGGTAATCTATGCCAAACATCCAATAATTCCCAAGGTTCAGCATTCTCAATCAAATAGTCAATCGATAGAGTTTTCAATTCAGCATCGGTTAGATCCCGTATTCCTCTAAACATTTTTGCAGACATTATGAAGTAGAAAGTGGAGGCACAGATGTCAGCAATTACTCTGGTCAAAATTTTGATACCGATCATTGTTATATGTAATCGTTATACCCCTTTCAAAATATTGCACCAATTCCATCGGAGGTTTGAGATTACCGAAACTATCGAAATATTGTACAGCATTCTCGTGGCCAAGGACCACAAGTTGGCAACGCATCACGCATGAAGACTTCACGAAAATGTGGTATTTTTTGATGGACACACTTTTGAATTTCCGAATCATATAATGCTCTATGGGGTAGCTTTAGCAGGAGCTTTTTTGTTGCTTTTTCAAGTAAAGACCCCGTCCTTTGCGTTGATGTTGTTTTTTTAGAAACATACCAAATCCCCGAGGTGTTTTGCGCGAGTACAAACCGGAACCTAAATGTTCCATAGCTTCATTGTGGCGTTGATCTTCTTCGAGTTTCTTTTTGGCGTTTTTTGCATCTATCACTGTTTTTGCGATGGCTCCCGCTCCGCCTACCAACGAACCCAAAGCTGAAAGGCCTGCAAATATGGGTATCAGTGGTAGGATCCCTTCAGATTTTGCCTCGAATGGATTAACTCGCGGTATACGTATCTTCTCACCTCCTCCAGCTTTATGGACAGCCATTTTTGCCGCCTTCAGAGCCGATGCCGCAGATTTTTTCACGTCGTTCGTCGTAGGCTTCCAGTTTTTGATTATATTTTGCAAAATGCTGCGTCAAAATGATTTCACACTCATTCCTAATTTCCGCTTGGACTTCATTACTCCGGTGACGAATAGAGCGCTCGCCTTCTCGCCAATTGTTGCGTCTTTAGATTCCACTCGTTGCCATGCCTTTTCTTCGAGAGCTTCATCAGCTCAATGTCTAGCTTCAAGAGACGTATCTTGCGAATATGCCAAGTCGTGTTGTTTACAAGCCGAGTCTAGTGGATTAATACCAGGATCGCCTCGTGCAAGACGTTCTTGTAGTTTCGTACCAGGACCGCGATACTGATAGCCAGGTAAGTGTAATTCAAATGGTAGCTTATTGATTAGCGTATTGACGATACCTTCTCCGTGATGAGTCAACATTTGGAATGATGGATGACGTCAATGTGCACGCTACATATTGAAGTGAATCCACCGATTATCGATCAGAACATGGAAGTCGTTCCGCAAGTACATTACTCATAGACAACTTGGACTATTTGGATGATGGCGTCATGTATCGAAATAAACACGGCAAGTTGTTGCCAAATTCGTTTCGCGTCATCATATATGTGGTCCGTCAGGGTGTGGAAAAACCAACACAGCTTTATCGATATTATTTCATCCGAATGGAACCAAATTTGAAAATGTCTACGTGTACTCAAAGTCATTGTATCAACCCAAGTATCAGTTGCTTCGAGAGATATTGGAAAAAACCAAAGGAGTCGGTTATTTCCCATTTCGAGACAACAAAGAAATTCTCAGTCCAGAGGCGGCTAAACGAAATTCCATATTCATATTCGATGGTGTAGCCTGCGATGGTCAGCAGAAAATTCGCGAATATTATTCCATGTGCCGACATAAGGACAATGATGCCATCTATCTGTGTCAGACGTATTCCAAGATACCCAAACAATTGATACGCGACAATTGCAATATGCTTGTATTGTTTAAGCAAGACGAAATGAATTTGAAACATATATTCGATGAACACGTATCTCCAGACATGTCTTTCGATGAATTCAAGATAATATGTGCCGAATGTTGGCGCGACAAGTATGGAACTTTTATCATTGTCAAGGAATGTGATTTGAATAAGGGGCGATATCGAAAAGGCTTCGACAAATACATAAGTGTATGTGAATAATGTAAACGTTATTTGTCAATATGAAACCGCTCAGTAAAGAAGTCGATTTTGTGCGCAAGAACAAAATTAACGAAATTTCAAAAAGTATAAGAAAAAAGTATCTAGCTCTGAAATTAGGAAAGTCTGAAGAGGATGAGTCGTTGCAAAAGTTTTTTCAACCTATATCGAAACCACTGAAAGATATAGCTGAAATCTCTAAAAAATCGGTAGTCAATCATTTGAGACAACGTGTGGTGTCAGTAAGAAAAAAAAGAAAGAGGAAATGGAGAAGGAGCCGTTCGATCAATCTCGAGCATTTGAAGAAACACAAGTCTTACCACTTGAATATGTTGCTGAAACGGGAAAGGATCATGATGAGGTATTCCACGAGTCGCCTTCACCACCATCACCATCAATGGAAAATATTTCAGAGGAGAGTATGATGGAGTACCTGGAGCAATATCCGCCCATATTGCAAAAATATGTTATGCAACATTGGGCTGAAGACGATTCGATTGATAAAATATATGGGGCAGTTTATGACGAGTCGTCTTCAAAATAGATCCTCGGTAGAAAGTACATTGACTTCGATAAACGTGGAAATATCACAACTGAAGGACTCTCTTTCGAAGGAACTTCAGGACCATATAATTTAATTTTCCTCGATGAACCTGAAGACTATAATTAAGAGGATCGAGCCTCTTATAAACGTCTTTCAGAGATAACGCAAGCCCACCTGAATGCCAGAGGATCCATGAGGGAACTCAAAAATGGAAATGGTCCGATGTAATTAGACCCATGTTTCGTACTCAAACACTTGCTAAGGGTTACGATAATCTAGCGAGCAATGAAGAAGTTGGTTCAAATATTGCACTCGACACGCATCGTTTGATATATAATGAGAAACCCTTCGAGTATGTGTATTGGGATGATGCGATAGATTGAAGCTGCTTATAGCTTCAGAAGAAGCTGGAAATTCTTCTTCTCACGACAAAGAAATTATAGCTATATTCAATGAACTCAGAGAAACCAACATTATTCAATAATAAACAATTCAATATGAGATATTTTTTTTATTGAAAATATAATGCGATAAAACATTCATTTTTGTCTCGAAAAACGCATTGAAAATTTAGCAAAACTTCGATACGTTAAAATAGACAGTTTTGTCATTTGAATCGCATCGAAAAAAATGCATTTTTCAAAGTCACATTTCTTATTAAAACCCATATGATTTGCATTGTAATGCGTCACGGAAAATGATGCAGAAATGACATGAGAATCGCTTCGAAAAAATGTCAGAAGTTTAGCGCGATTTAACTTGAAATGCAGCGATTATCGCATGGGATATTTCGCAAAATTTTAATGCCGTCATTTGAGTTGCGAAAACCACATCAAAAAAACACATATTACTACAGGAACAATTTCAAAAGTTGCATGAAAAATTCAATCGTCAATATGAAATCGATATCGAACGTATCGCCAATGATTTATCACAGGGATTGAAACAACTCACCAGTTTGGTTCACGAAAAGAATGCCAATATTTTGCAATCTATGCAGCAAACTGACATTTTGACCGGGAAAATGGATAGAGAATTGAAAGAATTTAGATCAAACGTCGAATCGCAAATATCTACATTAGGTCTGAATGTTAAAACTTTGGAGCTCGCCATCAACAAAAAGAAAGAAAGAAAGAAAAAATTGACGAAACCTAACTCCAATGTAATGAATTGAATTGTTTCCCAACATTATGTACAGTTATGGCCTCCAAAGACAAGATTCAACTTGTCCGTGATCTTCATAAACCAATTGGAAAAACATTTCCTCGACGCCGTTCCATTATCAAGGGACTGGATGATTTATGGCAGATGGACTTGGCTGAGATGAGATCGTTCGCTCACCAAAATCAATTGTTTTTCGAAATTTGTGTGGACTCGACCGCTGAAATCGAAAACGGGCGAAGAAATTACCAAAACGTTTTCGGATATTTTGGAACAAACGAAACGTTGTCCAAAAAATCTACAAACCGATCAAGGGACAGAATTTTACAATAATAAGTTTCAAACTTTGATGAAAAAACACGGAATAAATCACTACAATACGTACAGTATCACTAAGGCTTCAATGGCTGAACGTACCATTAGGACGTTGAAAGAAAGACTTTTCAAATATTTCAGTTTGAATGGAACCTACATGTGGTTGATTGTCTTACCTGAAATCACAAAATCCTACAATGATACGCGACACTAAAAGACGGGCATACAACCCTCGAAAATCAACGAAACCAACGAAAAATAAATTCTCAAATCGATATACACCCATCTGAAAATAGCTGGACCGAGAAAATTCAAATTCGGCGATGTTGTGCGAATCAGTAAGGCAAAGCACGTTTTCGACAAGGGTTACACACCTAATTGGACTACGGAATTATTCAAAATCATCAAAGTCAATATTACAAATCCCGCCACCTTTATGCTAGAAGATATGCAGGGTGTACCTATTAGGGGTGCTTTCTATGGGAAAGAATTACAAAAAACTGCAAATCCTGATATATATCTCGTGGAAAAAGTTCTGAAGAACTTGACTTTACGTCAAATGGTTGGGCTTGGATAACAAACATAACAGTTGGATCGAAAACGTTGATTTTGTATAGAATCTTATGGAAAACAAGCACACTCACATTGTATTGGAAGGGGGGCCTTTTATGAAGAAATATTTGAGTATTCAACGCAAACACAAAATATTTGAAATTGATCATGTGATCTGAAGCTATAAGAGCGCATGCAAACACCGATGGATATTCAGTTTGAACAAAATGTCTCTCGACAGTGGTTATGGTAGTGAAGTTGGAGTAATGTGTGACAGTGATTGTGAAGATTACAATGAAACTGTAAGTGAAATCGATAGAGCATTGGGGTAGTACGAAATAGCTGCTCGAAACGAACACCAATTGCTATTGATGACATTTCCTATGTCATCTTATGGAATTCGATGCGGTCTAATTCCATCCAGAGACTTTAGTCCATGCATCATATTGAAGCAACAATTCTCTGTTCGTTCCATCAATTCAACAACTTATGAATGGGCGACCCTAATTGATATCCTGCAACAAGTGAAGGAAGATTTATTTGATTCACAAATTGATGCCTACATTTACGTCATACAGTACATCGAAAGTAATACCAAACAAGTTTCCATTTCCAAGGATACCACGAACATGGAGCTATTTCAACAAGATGTAAACGATTTCCTGAACATCCATATGGGGGTGCTGTCTGATCCTATTGCTATGCTGGATGCCATAAACTTTTGTGACTATTATGGAGGTTTTTTCAAAATTATTCAATCATGGTTACGTGAAAATAAAACCAATTTGACTTTGGAAGAAATTCGAAAGTTTTTGTCAAGCCTCATCTTTAGATAGTATGTTGGCTAATGCTTTACGTGAATATTCATTTTATTATAAACAAAAACTAGTGTATGATTTATGTTATAAATGAAAATGATATTTACCTTATTTTTGCTCAACAAACCTGCCCTGGTGGTTCACCTCAATTGTAAACATAATCACATTTTCCAAAAAAATACTTTATATTGTACGAAACTATTTCAATAAACCACAAAAAATGATTTTGGTTTTTTTTTCTTTATTCAAAATACCCTCCTTAAAATACAACATTAAAAAACTATACGTATTTGAATTATGGAAATGATACAATGAAAAACTACATATATTTGAATTACAAAAATGATGCAATAAAAAACTACATATAATGGATTGTTGAAATACAGTAGAAAATGGTGTTTTCTGGTTGCAGATTATCGCATATTGATAAAGCTTGAGAAATTTCCTCCTAATATTTGACATAATTTTGAATGACTCTTTTTGTCAATTGTAGAGGTAATGGTGAAAATGCAAAGTTGTGCGTGTACAATAATGAATATTATGCAGAAACTGAAATACTCAAAAAAAAATGTATGTGTACCTTGTATCAACTACAAATTTACATTTCAAAAAATTTGACCAATCAGAATCGGTAAAATGGTAATTTTTTCTCATTTGTTTCTTCAATTCTCTAATACAATTTACATTGAGTATTTCTTTAAATTCTTTTGGTATATTGAAATAACAAGTACTTGGCATATTTCTACAATACCAAATTTCAATTCCTAGTTTTTCATTAGTACGAATTCTATAAATATCTCCAACAGTCCCAAAAATTTTCTTGGCAACCAATTCTTGCAAAGTTGGAGGACTTCTACCGCCGTTGGTAGAGCATATTCAAACTAGAACAAAAAAAAATGATAACCTTATTTCAAAATATAATGCCCCCAAGGTAATGTATCGAATGATTTGAAGATAAGATGACGTTTGTCGTCATACGGACCTTAGTCCGTATTTTTGTCTGCTCTATACTGAAAACGTTATGAACAAATGATCTTATTGTGCATTGTGTGATATTCTTTTGCTTGAAATTCTTCAAACAATCTACGTAATCTTCAAAGCTCAATTTATTTTTAACGGCGTTATATTTCACTTCCTTTGCCTTTTTAACAACTTTACCACCCTGCACTTTGTAGGTGTATATTTTTGAACGCAGTCCTGCGAAATGCGTGATGATTTTGCCGTTTGCTTCATCTTTCATGAGTCCGGGTACATTTTTATTTGCAAGGGGAATGTTGTACTCGTTATCTCTCGAATAATCAGGAGTGTCAAATTTTGAAATGTGTTTTTTGATAATATCTTTATACCCATCGTCACATCATAGCTCATAAATGAAACTGTCTGTATCTGTATACAGTAACTTGCATTTTTCCATGCTCATAGTAGGTAACATGAATTCGTAATGAAATTGAAACATTCATGTTTTTGACAAATCCAAAATTGCCATGCCTACATACATCGGTTTATTAAATATAAGTTCGGCGTTTTTCAATTCGATAGCCATCAAGTTTGAATCGAAAATTATACGATTATGAAATCGAGGGCTGGAAATGAGATTTTTGGCGCCAAATCTGCCCTCGTAAGAGGACACTAATTTCACTATTCGGTGCATCCGAATGTTTTCCATGGTTTTCCCAAAGATCGCGTTGTTGGCTACTTTGAATTGATTTTTTTCGAAAGACGTATCGGCTGCAGTCCTCAATCGAGTATTCAACTCATTATAGGGACGCAGCCATGCAGATTGTTGAAATTCCAAAACTTTATGAATTTCAGTTAATTTCAATCCATGCTCGAGGGCCTGTTTCAAATTTCTATAGTGTAACATATACTCTGTTTTATTATAGAGAGTTGCCATCAATTTTGTCAATTTGGAATTTGGTGGAGCGCGGTGCTCGGGGCAAAATGGAAAATCTTTGTGTAAATCGTGAAGTCCCTCAGGGTACTCCAAATCAACTCGTAAAATATATCCTTCTGGATTGTCATCGGGAATTTGAGATACATCAATATTCGTATCAACCCATTCGAAACCTCCATATGGCAAATATTGTGACATTGCCCACTCATACAAGTTATTTACATCGAAATACATTATGTATTTGGATGGTTTTGTTGGATCATATGTTGGCATATACTTAATATTGGCTTCCGAATATCTATTACAACAAACCGAAATTCCACCCCTTATACCCTTTTCCACAAACATAACCATATCAACGTCTTTTAAAATTTGCAATATACAACCAGTATATTTCAACATACAATCCTACGTGTACCCTGGCATAGTATAATACCTCGCAGGGTCTAGCCCATATGTTTTCAAGTCAATTTCGCGAAAGTTTTCAAAAACCTCTGCCAACAGCAATATATCAGTTCGCATGTATGAATCGCTGTATTCCCCCAAAGTTTTGATATCGAATAGATGCCAAACGCGTTGAGCATGAGCATACTTTGCATTATCAATGTCACAATCGTTTAATTTATTATAAAAATGTTTTTTGGACGGTAACTCACTGTCGAGAAGTTTTTCCACACCGTCCACATAATCGTATGGAAATACGCCTTTCTTAGTGAGAAGCTCAAACTTCTCTTCGTTCAATTCTGCAAATTCCTTCTTCAATATTTTCAAATTCTTAACATCCAGTGTGGAAACTAATTCATCGAAACTGGCTCCCATAAAACGATAAGAATCTATAAATCTGAATTTAATGCTAGTTTCATTATCGTATTTAGCGAAAGAAATATATTTTCCTTTGTTGATGGGAAGTATGCTCACACTTTCTTTTTGTGCTACATCTCTTATAATGAAATGACTATCATATCCACTCAAATTGTGGAATGTAATGGGTACGATAAAGAGCTTCTTGAACGATAAATTGCAGGCTTGATGGCTCCATCCCCTAAACAACTCTGAAAAGTGATAATGATCTCTGACGATGTCTTTTTCGGCAAAAGGTTTCTCACATATATGACATATCTTGGCAGTGACAATATTAGGAGGGCATATCATCGGTTCAATATTCCTGATTTTTGACTCAACGAATTTTGCAATGCTAGCCATTTCATCGGTAAACCATTGTATGCAATCGTCACATCGATGGCTATTAAATTTGGACGAACTGTCATCATAAGAACATCTCAAGTAGTAGCCTACACTGAACGCTTCATGTATTTGAAATTTTCTACATTTGTCCGAAATCTTTTCCACGCAATTTTCGAGGACTGATTCAAAATCAGCGTATAAAACGAAAGGACATTTTTGTTTATATACATAAGTTCGGAATTCAATATGATCAAATTTTGGAAATGAAATTTTACACTCGTTTATATTCTCACACAAAACGATATGTTCATCCAGTTTCTGCTGACTTGAAAAATAATTGATACATCGATCACAGAAAAACTTTTGTTCGTTATATTCACTCATTTGTTTTGAAAATAATCTAGATAAGTTGATAAAAAAAGTTGATATATGTCAAAAAAAAACTTTCATCGTGAAAAAAAGTGTTTTTCACCGTGAAAAAGTTGGTTTTTTTTCACTGCCGGAATAATTGACAATTCATAACAATAAGAGAGATCCACAGAATTTGCAGTTCGGCCACTTTTCATCAAAATAAGGAAAATATTCGCATTTGAAGAAATTTTCTGACAACTGTCATATTTTAAAATAAGTTCGTCAAATTCAGGAAGTGAAAAAATCATTCAATTCAAGTGGACCAGTTCAACTAAAAGCTAAGTATTCTTGAAATATATCTTTTATATATAAAACACATATTTTGCTCACTTTGAACCGTAGTTGTATATCATTCATTTCAATGACTGCTAACGATGGCCTCTCTCTTGATAACAAATTCTGTGAAATTTGTGAAAAATCCTTTAAAACAACGAAAGGTCTCAAAATTCATAATGATAGAGTTCATGAAATTTCTAATACAAAATCCTCTTTGAATGAATCAGCTTTCACACTAGCTGTCGATTCTGTTCTGGTGCCTCATTCTAATGAAGATACGTCATTCAATACTACGTTTCATTAAAAATTGTCCTTATTGAAACGATCCAGTCACATTATAAAAAGGATTCCCAAATCTGCAAGAAATTGCTCTGCCTCTGCCCTTTGCGAAATTATAGAAGAATGCTTACATACAAACTCTCCAACAAGCTGGGAAAACTTGTTAACTTTTCCTTATACTTTGTTCTCCATCCCACATGCCAAGGACTCCCGTAGATCTTCTCTCGCATCTCTCATAAAGAAAAACATCAAACTTCTCAATTCCAAGACCAATGTCATTCCATCTCAAATCGATGAAAGGAAATATAACCAAAACTTTTCTAAGCTTGTTTTGAGTAAAATAGCTGATGGTGGCATTAGGTCAGCTATCTGAATCTTGAGCTCAAGTGATACGTTGGCCGAATACGATAAATCCACACTTTCAGTTCTCCGATCAAAACACCCTCGATCAGATTCCTCCACACATTCTCTGGATTCGCAACTATCACACGATTTTTCAGAGTTTCCGGTGTTCCAATTTTCAGACCATTAAGTATCGGAGGCAATTAAATCTTTTCGTTCTGGTTCTGCTGTTGGTTTGAATTCTTTCCAATCGTGCAGGTACTACTTCATGAAATGTCTTTTTTTTGACAACATTCATTTCTAAACTATATACATTCACAGAAATATCGTTTTGTTTTTCAAATTTTGTGATGCAGCAAATTGGCAAAGGAATTTTCAAGCCCTTTATATTTGAAACCGTATCATAATTTGGATATGAATAAGCACGTGAAATCTTTCTTTTGGGAGGGTACAAACCACTTACGATCGCTCTGAAGAAACACGCATCATCTTGATTATCAAGATTCACCCATGCATGTTTATTTGCAATTTCTTTGGGCAATCGTATGAATGATGCACCGTTGCCCATTTCATATTTATTGATTGCTACCTTAAGCAAAAGAATTTTACTCAATGCCCAACCAGAGTCTCTTTCCTGAAATTCGTCGAGTTTATTCAAAATAACATCCACAGCATGTTCGTTGTACCAAGCAGACAAATTTGTCCCCAAATCAATGATTTCATTACGAGTATGGAAATATTTTCTATCGATAATTTCCCCGTCATTCGATGTTTTGATGAAATCCCCCAACAATGTCTTGTTCACTTTGAGGCATTGCATCTCCTTCAAAATTTTGGAAATTCTAGATTTGAAAAGAAAATGTGCATCACTCAAAAATTTTCGGACTTCTTTGTGCGCTAAATTTATAATTAGACCTGTCCTCACTCTACCTCGAAAAATTGCATTTACATTTTCCCTTTCAACTCTACTGCTTTGTTTCAAACCTGATCCAATATACTTATCGTTTTTCATAACATTTATTATACATCTAATGCGTTTCAATTCCCCAATTTTACTAATAATTTTCTTTTTTTCTCTCACTGAAAATTTAATTTTTTTCATTTCCAACTCACATTTTTTAATATGCCTACCAATCAAATTCAACGACGTTCGTGCAAGGGAACTTGAATAATTTTGTTTAATTACTTCAAGCAATTTATCAATTTGCGATAAAGTTTTTGAAAACACCATTTTCAACTTACAAAAAAAAATTCCTGCGACGAATACACAAATGGATGCTTGCTGAACGCTGCAAAAGAAAGCTTGAAGTATTACTCTGTAGAAGAACTGTAGGAAACTTGAACCTTGGTCAAATGTGGTGAAGCGATGAACGGAGATGATCCTCAAAGGAAAGCTTGACGAAAAATGTTTCTGTTGTACTGAGGGGCGGAGGGTATATAACTATCTGGAAAAATGAAGAAGAAAAATTAATTTCAAATCACCCATCTAACCACTTTCAAAAAAAAACAAATGAAAAACAACAATACTAACCTCAATTTTCTACGATTCCGAAAGATGTTGCAGAATTGGCTTTCCCTGTATTAATCAGTCCTCTGAACACGATGGCGTACTCCTCTTTTCCGAAATGATTTATGAATCCCTCGTAGGTCTTTGTAACTCTCTGCGGTAGAAAAGTTATATGCTTCTCCAACTCGAGCAGTACTGTCTTTCCAAATTTCGTCTGCACGATTTGGGCTGAGAAAATTTTCTGCGGCTCTCCTAGAGGAAGATTTTGTAATTTCTCCACAGGTTTCTTATTCTCTGTGTCTACAAGAGAAATTCCGTTAATTTTGTTTAGATCCATCTACAACAAAAAATTGAACAAATTGAATGATAATGAAATTTTTCCATATTTCGAATCGAGAGAAAATGAAATTTTTCGTTTGCACACACGCAATTTTGAATTAAAATTTTTAAATTTTTTTACGGAAAACTAAATATTTTGGTTTTGAAATGAAAAACACACAATTTTGAGCAAGAATTTTGAAAACTGTCTGAAATAATTATAAATACGTAAACACATCTTAGAAAACGAAATATTTTGGTTTTGAAATGGAAAATAAAATGTTTTATTTGCACAAACGCATGCAATTGCACACGCACACACACACATACACTTTTGAACAAAAATTTTGAATACTTTCTGAAATAATTATAAGTACGTACAAACACCTTGGGAAACGAAATATTTCGGGTTTGTAATGTAAAATGAGATTCTTCGATTGAATCAACACTGTAGTACACAATTTTGAACAAAAATTTTGAAAGCTTTTTACGGAAAACGAGATATTTCGTATTCAGAATTGAAAGAAAATGAAATTTCTCATCTGCACAAACACATGCAATTTCGAGTAAAAATTTTAAAACATTTCACGGAAAACGAGATATTTTGTATTTCAAATTTCAAAACACATATTTAAAAAAAAAATTGAATACTTTTTGAAATAATCACAAGTGAGAACAAACCCCTTGGAAAACGAAATCTTTCCATTTTGAAATGAAAAATGGAATTTTTCGATTACATCAACACTGTAGTACACAATTTTTAACAAAAATTTTGAAGACATTTTACGGAAAATGAAATATTTTGGTTTTGCAATGAAAAATGGAATTTTTTTGATTACACTCACAATTTTGAGCAAAAATTTTCAAAACATTTTACGAAAAACGAGATATTTCGAATTGAGAAAATATGGAATTTTTCGTTTGCAAAAACACGCAATTTCAACCAAAAGTTTCGAATACTTTTTGAAATAATCATAAGTACGTACAAATAGCTTGGGAAACGAAATCTTTCGGTTTTGAAATGAAAAATGAAATTTTTCGATTACACACACGCAATTTTGACCAAAAGTTCTGAAGGCTCTTAGTAGACTCGGCCCCGATTGAGCGAGACAGACAGCCGGAGCGAGACAGACAGCCAGGCATCCAACCGTGGTGTACCAGTGACGAACAGTGACGTCACCAGCCAGGCTTACAACTAAATTGTCCGCGAGACAGGTTGTCAGGCATCCAATAGAGCGGCGAACCATTGTCACGCGCAGAGCGTGCATCATAGTGGCGGGAGATTTGATCTGTGGAATAATTCAGAATAAGCGGGTAGGTAATACGTTATAAAAAAAGTTTTGTTGAGGAGTTGAACGCGGGACGTTTGGTATCGTAGCTTTTGAGTATAATCTCATCGCTAGCGAGGTATATTGAAAGTGAATGCGAATAGTTGGTAGATATGGGTTGTGGTTGTTAAGCGCGTACTGATAAGTTGGAAGAGTGTCTGTTATAAAAACAATGACATAATCACGAATCGGATCAAATAAAAAAACATGAGGCGGAAAAAAACGTCATACAGGGTGCAAATCAATGTTTATAGGGTGTAAAATGTTAGAGGATGTATCGATTCAGCAAACGATTCCTGTGTGTACAGAGTGTCTCAAATACGTCACAAGGTAGGGGGACTCTATCGTTTTTGCGTGCGACCGTATTTTTCGTGTGTTTTGACCGTTTTTGTGCGTTTTCGACCGTTTTCAACCGTTTTTCGTGCGTTTTCGATCGTTTTCCGTATGTTTTCGACCGTTTTTCGTTCGTTTTTGACCGTTTTTCGTGTGACCGTTTTACGTGTTACCGTTTTCCTTACGTTTTTCGTGCGTTTTTGACTATTTCTCCAACATGTGTGTGTGTGTGTTTGTACAGGGTGTTTTATTTAAGGAACATGATAGGGTGCTCTATCGTTTTAGCGTATTTCAATGTTTACAGGTTGTAAAATGTCAGGGAGTGTATCGTTTCAGCAAACGATTCCCATGTGTACAGGGTGTCTCAAATACGTCACAAGGCTGTATCGCTTTTGTGTGCGACCGCTTTTTTTGTGTGTTTTCTACCGTTTTCGACCGTTTTCAACCATTTTTCGTGCGTTTTCGATCGTTTTCCGTATGTTTTCGATCGTTTTTCGTTTTTGACCATTTTTCGTGCGACTTTTTCGCGTGCGATTCCCCAACATGTGTGTGTATGGGGTGTTTTATTTAAGGAACATGGCAATGGGGCTCTATCGTTTGAGCCTGTGGTTCTTCAATGTGTACAGGGTGTCTCATCATTTAATAAAAAACTACGTTTCTGACTCACTTATGCTTTGGAGCTTCAGATCTCATAGCGGAACCTTGTGGAATACCCCTGACTATAGGTAGATGTGTGTAAAAGATATAATATGAGAAGAAGGTGATGACATCAGTGTAGAGTAGAGAAAAAATCAGTGCTTTTTGGGGAAAAAATAATGAAACAGTATTACATATGATTGACCCGCTGGGCACCGAATCAGGTTTTTAGAGTTAAGCATATCCATTCGAACATGTGAGCCACAATAAGTCCTTGCGGGTTGCGATGGGGACTCACTGTGGAGGTAACGATTCCATGTGTGTCAGAAGGACACAGAGTTTCGTCAACTAAGGTACCATCAACAGCTTGAATGTCTGTAGGTAAAAATGTATATAGGGTGTCGTTTGAGACAGAATGGTATTTAGCATACCCTTCGTATACGCTGTGTGTGCAGAAATTTGAATCCGGAAAATGGATTTCGTACAAAGTCCTGATGCCGGACCATGTATTGTTATTTACGTGTTGGCTTTTGATAAGAAATCCGTCGGGTAGCGAGTTATCTCGTATATCTTCCTGTTGCTGTGTATGTGTGATGATATGAAATTCATTTGTGCGCGAGTTTGGTGAAGTAAAGTATTCATTTGGTAGAAGTGAAAAACACAGAGGATAATTTGAGGTGAGTTAGATTTTTATTTTAATTATATTACCAAGGTTCGTGACATAAATTGAGGTATAGGAATATTCTGAACATAAATATTTAAATTGATTGATTGAAATTATAAGTAGCATTTTTTGTATTCCAAGAGTGGATAATAGTTGAAAAGTTGTTGAAAAACAACAAAAAACTATAAAAAACAACCAACTGAAAGGAGTTTTCATGATAATAATAATTAGTCTCTTTGATTGGTTTATTTGAATTTGAGTGATAGTAATAATAAAAGGTAAAGGTATTCAAAATCACACACTACAAATTAATACATTTTTTATATTTTCAGTTACAATAATTTCAACACAGAGTGTCAACAACAACACAACGAAAATATCGAGGTGTACATTTTTTTCAATAATTTCACTACAAAATTATACAGAGTGACACCAACAAGTCTTGTAAATCAGTTTAAAGAACCACTATAAAATGTTAGGGTATACAATTCAGAATGATTTTCAATAATTCCTCAACAAAATTATACAGAGTGACACCAACAAGTCTTGTAAATCAGTTTAAAGAACCACAAAAAATGTTAAAGTGTACAATTAACAACATTTTTCAATAACTCCTCAACAAAATTATACAGAATGACACAACAAACCTTGTACATCGATTTTTGAACTCCTCTATAAAATTTATAACATCAATATAAAAATTATACAGAGTGACAAAAATAGGTTTGTAAAAATTTTTTTTTGGAAATCCCATCATGTCTGAAAATTGAAAAAATCATCAACATATTGAGAGTGTGTGATTTCGAAATGTTAATATTGTAGATATTTGAGTCATACGAAGAAAGGTGTGAATATATGTGGGTGTATTTGTTAACACTGTACACCTTGATGGAGAATTGATAATATTTGAATGAAACAAAACATAATATTGTTTTTATTGGTCAACATCAATCTTTAAATGGATAATAAAAAGTGTTTTCGGCTACATGGTGAGTTTTTATTCAAATATTGGTAATTTCAATTGAATTGTTTCATTTTTTTATATCCATAAGGTATAGAATCGGAATTTTCAACACGTTTTCGTTTGGTAAACTTGGTTAGAAAGACTTTTGTTACATCTTTTGTGATGACAGAGTGATCATGATTCCTTAAAATATTTTTTGTTGTTATATACTCGTCGCAAGCGTTTTCGTTGATAACCATGTCTTTGAGTTTTTCAAAATTAGCTTGCTTATACGTGTTATAATTCAAGGTGATCTCTTCGACTTTGATTAGATCAAATCTTTTATTTCGCGTTGGGGAATATACACGATATGCGTATAATTTTGAACCACCAGAGACGAAGTCTGTTATGTAGCTACCATTTCCATATTCAGACAATCCATCAGTCATTTCACCTAAAAAACTACCTAAAGGTACATCATACATTCCGAGACGTGAAATATAAATAACTGAATCTGTGTCGTGATACAAAATTCTTATAGCTAGTTTTTCCAAATATTTATATAATTCTAGTCTTGCTTGGGCTGTAGTATATGCAGCCAGCACAACGTTAACAGTTGGGAGAGGCTTATAAGCTTCATCTTTGAAAGTCCAATTGACAATTAAAATGTTTTCATTCACTGGAAAAATGCTGTTCACTACAATGAATGGTTTTGATAACATGTCAAAAAGTTCAGCAGCCTCAGAAACTATGGAAGTTTTTTGTTGGTTTTCCCTTTGACCTAATTTTCCCCAAAAACTTGCTATAACACTTTTGCCAATTTCTCGACGTCCTGGATGGAATTCAATTTCTTTGGCACACAAGGTAACACCCTCTTTGTCATAGTAATCTTGAATATATTTATTTTTTTGTTGTTCTGATATACAATCGGAGGGCCAACCTGAAGTTTGTTGTTTGATTGTCAAAAACTTGAAAATATATTCAGAAAATAGACCGCCTGACTTGATAGCAGGGTCATATTGTACAACTTTGTATTTCCAGATTTCATAGATTTCCATGAGTTTGTACCCTTTTTCCAAAGCTTTTAAAACATCATCTATCACCCAAGTACCGGAGAGAGCCCGTTCTTCTTCACATATGTTGAGTACATTCAACAGCCATATGTTCACAACATGATCGACAAAGGGGAAACATCAATTTGCCATTCATTTTCACCGGTAATACGGGGTGATATAGGTTTTGAGGAGGAAGAACTTTACACTTTATAATTCCATCAACGTCATTTAAATTCAAAGTATTACATTCTTCCCCAACAAAAACTCCGGGTGTCCTACAGGGTATTTTCCGTATTTATTTATGAATGGATATAGGCTGCACACATCGACGTACTTGATTTTTTCACCTTCTTTACATTTGTAATATAATTTCGTAGCATCAGTTCGGCCACCATAGAAAGCATCACGGGGATTAAAAGGTAATTGAGCGAGTATAGGGTGTTTTTCGGTGAAAATACACAATTCTGGATTTTCCAAAAGCTCTTTTCGAAAAGAACACTCCCATTTTTCTATGACTTCATAGTCAAGTTGTCGCAAACGTGCAGTTTTCGCCAAGGTTGCCTCAAAACGCATTTCTATAGTAACAGTAGGGTCTTCGAAAGTGTGGTCATTGCGTTTGTATTTTATACATTTAGGACATCCGTGGAAATAACAACCATGAAACTCGAAAATTTGTTTTGTTTTCTCAGAGAAACCATCCACTTTCATATTGAATATGGATGCTCCAGACCCTCGACCAGCATGCTGAATCTTAATACCTCTTTGTCTTCCTTCCCACAGCAGCCATTGGACGGCTATTTTCGACTGATTGTCACACCATCTATATCTATTTTTAGGTATGCGACCTATGGTATTGGGTTTCAAAAAGTTTCTCCTGAATATTTTGTTACACGTCCCTGATAATGTAATGGCCTCTGTGAAAGGATCCACGCTGCCTTCTTGTATCATCAGTTCTCTGAACTTGAGACATGCTCGAGACAATATATCCACATCACTTTGACAATATTCCACCAGTTCTTTCTGAAAGTCAAAGACATAGCCTTGTTCAGATAATTGTTTATGTCATTCAATGAGTTGTTTTTTAGGGTCCTTGTCTTCTTCGAGATTGGTTGTATATTTGATTGATTCTGGGTCATAATATCCTAGAGCAGGTAGTGGTCCAACATAATTCCAGTTTTCAGCTTTATTGAAAAGGTGTGGGAAGTAACCCTTCTTTACACCATCCAGCCCAAAAGCCTTGGGTAATTTAGCTAAAGGCATCGGGAAATAATTGAGCGAGTCGATAAATTTCACATTTTCTACAGACATCAACAAAAGGAATTGGTTGTCATATAGACCTGAGGCATGCCCAACAACAATAATTTGTTTGAATTGTACACGTTGATTCATTACGTACTCCATGAACCGGTCCACAGGTTGTATCTTCAAAACTTGTTTTCTGACACCACAACAGCATGCTGTTATGTTTGTACCCAGACAATTTTCATAGTGTTGTTGATATACACACAGATTGGGTTTATGTCGTAAAGATCCATCTGATAATATTTCTTCTTGAGTACTTTCCAGGTCGTAAAATATGAAAAGTACTCTTGACATTGATGGTTTGCCATTATCCACAGACATGAAGCATTTGTGTGGAGTAGCTTTGAATTCTTTACATAGTTTACAAAAAACTTCCCCACAAACATGTTGTCTGTTTTTAGGAACAGTTTCAAGGCACTTTTCACAACACCTTATCTGTTCACAGATCTTGGCAGTTTTATGATTGTCAAAACATTCTTGGCCCCTAAAACCTCTGTTACAAGCGGTACATAATATTTTCTTTTCGTTGTGTCAGGGTGGGCTTTGCTGACATGCTGGACAAGTTTGGTTACACTTGTGTTTCTCCTTATGATCGAAGGGTACGTGGCATGCTTCACAGTAATTCTTACAACAGAATGCAGCAGTCAGCGAAACTATTACATTGTAGTGGTTATTGTGATGTGACCCTCGTAAATAATAGTGCGACCTTTATTTCCATATTCATATACTGTGATTGTGTAATCTGACAAATAATCCAGGATTTTTTTGAGTTCGCCTATGCCGCCACCCTCTTTAGGTATATCCACACCACTCTTCTCAAACAAATCTAGGGTAAGACACGTTTGCACATTCATGACTTCTCGGATTTTTTTCTTATCTGTGGCTTTGTCTGCATATGCTTTAGCAACCACCAAAGCTCTAGCAAGACAAAGATGGTCATTATTTTCAATCACTATAATTCCGTGTCGTTTGGCACATTCTTCGTCAAATGTATTATATTTTCCTTGACCTTTGGGCATTTTCACAGTAGTAGCTCCAAGACAAAAAGTCTCAGTGTCTAAACCTGTCGTGTTCGACTGATAAACAGAGCATATCATATTCCATATGTCCTCATACGATACTTCGAAAACGGGCTTGAATTGTAACCATCCTTCACCTCGACTAAACTCTTTCGAGCAAAATGTAAAACCGACTTGGTCCGTAACTTCTGCATCTTGTGTTACTTCTTGTACAATCTCTTTTATGCTATTTTTCGTCCAAATAAGAGGATCTACACCCTTGGGTGCGGGTTTGAGTTTGAACTCTAAAGTTCTACCAGCCAAATTGAATTTACGAATTTTCTTCACCGTATCTTTAACAATTAAAAATGTCTCCATTTTTAGAAATTTTTGAGAAATTTAAAATTCTACTCGAAGCGCGATCTTATCAGAAGGTACTGTAAGCGCACAATGAGCTCATCCCTAGCGCGCTATCATTTTTATAAAGATAAAAAGTGGGCGTGGTCTAAAGATGTCATGTGATTATTTTCTCGAAAGTGTTTTAACCGATATTTAGAAATTACCGAATATTAGTATATATATATATATATATATATATATATATATATATATATATATATATATATATATATATATATATATATATATATATATATATATATATATATATATGATGAGCTGTTTTCTCGGGTTTCGCTCCGTGTTCTGTGTATTTTCTCCCCATAAGGATTATTTTCACAACGTTTCGGCAAAGTCTCATTTGCCATC
Organism: Leptinotarsa decemlineata; assembly: GCF_025532065.1. Lineage (NCBI taxonomy): Eukaryota > Metazoa > Arthropoda > Insecta > Coleoptera > Chrysomelidae > Leptinotarsa > Leptinotarsa decemlineata. Next base: position 1,926,746 of record NW_027412727.1, on the reverse strand, counting down.
TTCTGGTGATGTCTGGTTTTTTCAACTAGACTGATTACTTCGAACTCTGTGTCTCAATTTATAGGGATGGATGTTTCCCTTTACCTGCGTTGCTGCCACTACCTGTGTTTGTTCGACTACCTGTTTTGGTCTTATTACCTGAGCTGCCTCTCCTGTCTCTGTTATTGTACCTGTATTGTCATGTACCGAGTTTTGCCTCTGAAGTTGAGCGGTCTGATTGCTTGTGCGAAGTGATAAAACGGATCTCCATGTTGATGGTAATCTTTGCGCATCATCCCTCTTGTTCATTATATTATGAGGGATGATGCGCAAAGATTACCATCAACATGGAGATCCGTTTTATCACTTCGCACAAGCAATCAGAATCTCGAAGAAGACAAGGACCCTAAAAAACAACTCATTGAATGGCATAAACAATTATCTGAACAAGGCTATGTCTTTGACTTTCAGAAAGAACTGGTGGAATATTGTCAAAGTGATGTGGATATATTGTCTCGAGCATGTCTCAAGTTCAGAGAAGTGATGATACAAGAAGACGGCGTGGATCCTTTCACAGAGGCCATTACATTATCAGGGACGTGTAACAAAATATTCAGGAGAAACTTTTTGAAACCCAATACCATAGGTCTCATACCTAAAAATAGATATAGATGGTGTGACAATCAGTCGAAAATAGCCGTCCAATGGCTGCTGTGGGAAGGAAGACAAAAAAGTATTAAGATTCAGCATGCTGGTCGAGGGTCTGAAGCATCCATATTCAATATGAAAGTGGATGGTTTCTATGAGAAAACAAAACAAATTTTCGAGTTTCATGGTTGTTATTTCCACGGATGTCCTAAATGTATAAAATACAAACGCAATGACCACACTTTCGAAGACCCTACTGTTACTATAGAAATGCGTTTTGAGGCAACCTTGGCGAAAACTGCACGTTTGCGACAACTTGACTATGAAGTCATAGAAAAATGGGATTGTTCTTTTCGAAAAGAGCTTTTGGAAAATCCAGAATTGTGTATTTTCACCGAAAAACACCCTTTACTCGCTCAATTACCTTTGAATCCCCGTGATGCTTTCTATGGTGGCCGAACTGATGCTACGAAATTATATTACAAATGTAAAGAAGGTGAAAAAATCAAGTACGTCGATGTGTGCAGCCTATATCCATTCATAAATAAATACGGAAAGTACCCTGTAGGACACCCGGAGTTTTTGTTGGGGAAGAATGTAATACTTTGAATTCAAATGACGTTGATGGAATTATAAAATGTAAAGTTCTTCCTCCTCAAAACCTATATCACCCCGTATTACCGGTGAAAATAAATGGCAAATTGATGTTTCCCCTTTGTCGATTATGTTGTGAACATATGGCTGTTGAATGTAACATATGTGAAGAAGAACGGGCTCTCTCCGGTACTTGGGTGATAGATGAGGTTTTAAAAGCTACGGAAAAAGGGTACAAACTCATGGAAATCTATGAAATCTGGAAATACAAAGTTGTACAATATGACCCTGCTATCAAGTCAGGCGGTCTATTTTCTGAATATATTTCCAAATTTTTGAAAATCAAACAACAAACTTCAGGTTGGCCCTCCGATTGTATATCAGAACAACAAAAAAAAAATATATTCAAGATTACTATGACAAAGAGGGTGTTACCTTGTGTGCCAAAAAAATTGAATTCGATCCAGGACGTCGACAAATTGGCAAAAGTGTTATAACAAGTTTTTGGGGAAAATTAGGTCAAAGGGAAAACCAACAAAAAACTTCCATAGTTTCTGAGGCTGCTGAACTTTTTGACATGTTATCAAAACCATTCATTGTAGTGAACAGCATTTTTCCAGTGAATGAAAACACTTTAATTGTCAATTGGACTTCCAAAGATGAAGCTTATAAGCCTCTCCCAACTGTTAACGTTGTGCTGGCTGCATATACTACAGCCCAAGCAAGACTAGAATTATATAAATATTTGGAAAAACTAGATATAAGAGTTTGAATAAAAACTCGCCATGTAGCCGAAAACACTTTTTATTATCCATTCAAAGATTGATGTTGACCAATAAAAACAATATTATGTTTTGTTTTATTCAAATATTATCAATTCTCCATCAAGGTGTACAGTGTTAACAAATACACCCACATATATCCACACCTTTCTTCGTATGACTCAAATATCTACAATATTAACATTTCGAAATCGCACACTCTCAATATGTTGATGATTTTTTCAATTTTCAGACATGATGGGATTTCCAAAAAAAAAATTTTTACAAACCTATTTTTGTCAATCTGTATAATTTTTATATTGATGTTATAAATTTTATAGAGGAGTTCAAAAACCGATGTACAAGGTTTGTTGTGTCACTCTGTATAATTTTGTTGAGGAGTTATTGAAAAATGTTGTTAATTGTACACTCTAACATTTTTTGTGGTTCTTTAAACTGATTTACAAGACTTGTTGGTGTCACTCTGTATAATTTTGTAGTGAAATTATTGAAAAAAATGTACACCTCGACATTTTCGTTGTGTAATTTTTAAAAACCGATTTATAAGACTTGTTGTTGTTGACACTCTGTGTTGAAATTATTGTAACTGGAAATATAAAAAATGTTTTGATTTGTAGTGTGTGATTTTGAATACTTTTACCTTTTATTATTACTATCTCCCAAATTCAAATAAACCAATCAAAAAGACTGATTATTATTATCATGAAAACTCCTTTCAGTTGGTTGTTTTTCATAGTTTTTTGTTGTTTTTCAACAACTTTTCAATTATTATCCACTCTTGGAATACAAAAAATGTTACTTATGATTTCAATCAATCAATTTAAATATTTATGTTCAGAATATTCCTATACCTCAATTTATGTCACGAACCTTGGTAATATAATTAAAATAAAAATCTAACCCACCTCAAATTATCCTCTGTGTTTTTCACTTCTACCAAATGAATACTTTACTTCACCAAACTCGCGCACAAATGAATTTCATATCATCACACATACACAGCAACAGGAAGTTATACGAGATAACTCGCTACAAATCGCTATCAAAAGCCAACATGTAAATAACAATACATGGTCCTGCATCAGGACTTTGTACGAAATCCATTTTCCGGATTCAAATTTCTGCACACACAGCGTATACGAAGGGTATGCTAAATACCATTCTGTCTCAAACGACACCCTATATACATTTTTACCTACAGTCATTCAAGCTGTTGATGGTACCTTAGTTGACGAAACTCTGTGTCCTTTTGACACACATGGAATCGTTACCTCCACAGTGAGTCCCCATCGCAACCCGCAAGGACTTATTGTGGCTCACATGTTCTAATAGATATGCTTAACTCTAAAAACCTAATTCGGTGCCCAGCGGGTCAATCATATGTAATGCTGTTTCGTTATTTTTTCCCCAAAAAGCACTGATTTTTTCTCTACTTTACACTGATGTCATCACCTTCTTCTCATATTATATCTTTTACACACATCTACCTCTAGTCAGGGGTATTCCACAAGGTTCCGCTATGAGGTCTGGAGCTCCAAAGCATAAATGAGTCAGAAAAGTAGTTTTTTAATAAATGATGAGACACCCTGTATACATTGGAGAATCATAGGCTGAAACGATAGAGCCCCATCGCCATGTTCCTTAAATAAAACACCGTATACACACACACATGTTGGGGAATCGCACGCGAAAAAGTTGCACGAAAAATGGTCAAAAACGAAAAACGATCGAAAACATACGGAAAACGATCGAAAACGCACGAAAAACGGTTGAAAACGGTCGAAAACGGTAGAAAACACACGAAAAAAGCAGTCGCACACAAAAGCGATACAGCGTTGTGACGTATTTGAGACACCCTGTACACACGGGAATCGTTCGCTGAAACGATACACTTCCTGACATTTTACAACGTGTAAACATTGAAATACGCTAAAACGATAGAGCCCCCTACCATGTTCCTTAAATAAAACATCCTGTGCACACACACACACACACACACACACACACATGTTGGGGAAATAGTTAAAAACGCACGAAAAACGTACGGAAAACGGTAACACGTAAAACGGTCACAAGAAAAATGGTCAAAAACGAACGAAAAATGGTCGAAAACATATGGAAAACGATCGAAAACGCACAAAATGCGGTTGAAAACGGTCGAAAACGCACAAAAACGGTCAAAACACACGAAAAATACGATCGCACGCAAAAACGATAGAGTCCCCCTACCTTGTGACGTATTTGAGACACCCTGTACACACGGGAATCGTTTGCTGAACCGATACACCCTCTGACATTTTACACCCTATAAACATTGATTTGCATCCTGAAAAAACATGAGGCATCCGCCTCATGTTTTTTCTTTGATCCGATTCGTGATTATGTCATTGTTTTTATAACAGACACTCTTCCAACTTATCAGTACGCGCTCATCAACCACAACCCATATCTACCAACTATTCGCATTCACTTTCAATATACCTCGCTAGCGATGAGATTATACTCAAAAGCTACGATACCAAACGTCCCGCGTTCAACTCCTCAACAAAACTTTTTTTTATAACGTATTACCTACCCGCTTATTCTGAATTATTCCACAGATCAAATCTCCCGCCACTATGATGCACGCTCTGCGCGTGAAAATAGTTCACCGCCCTATTGGATGCCTGACAACCTGTCTCGCGTGACAATTTAGTTGTAAGCCTGGCTGGTGACGTCACTGTTCGTCACTGGTACACCACGGTTGGATGCCTGGCTGTCTGTCTCGCTCCGGCTGTCTGTCTCGCTCAATCGGGGCCGAGTCTACTGCTCTTCCATTGAAATAATTTCACTGAGTTTCGCAAATAAAATACATGATTATACATTATTTCCAAGACAAATTTCGTACTTACATCTGTTTATTGAAGATAATGCACACACACACACAAACGCAACAGAAGCACAGTTAGAACTGATGAAGCAACCGTTTTCATGCAGATGGCCGTGGCAAACATTCGCCTCATACCCCCACATATTATATATCATCCTTGATTCGAAATGAGGAATAAAACGAATATTTGTGAATATTCAAATATTTATTATTTGAACTATATTATATACATTTCATTCAGTTTCATAATTATTTCTTGGAAAACTAATCAAAATACATGCTAATATCGTAGATACTATAATGAGAATTATGTTAAGGTCAAATTCCATTTGTGATTTTTTTTTGGCTAGCTTTGCGTGTTCTGGAATAAATTCGACAGTTTTTCTATCAATTTCTCGAAGATCGTAGATTATAAGCCTCAGTTTATATTTGAAGGAGGTTTTTTTTTCGGGACTTTACTTGCAAAAACTGCCAATTGGTCGTCATTGACAAATGTTGAACTCATCAATTTCCATTGTGTTTTATTGCATCCATGATCGAAATTATTAGGCTTCACACAAATTGCCATGAATTTAACGCCCTTTGGTACGTTCACATACAAAACATTATATATTATTGCATTTAAAAGCACAAAATTCATTCTCAGCATTGGCGGCGACATATTCTACGCTGTGAGGTTGAATTCTTCGCAGCGGATATCTCGTTTGAGGCACTTTTCGATCGAACACTCTGTCTTGAATATTCAAATTATCCAACCGATTCAAAACAAGATTTTTTTCTTCGAAAAATTTAATGGCTTTCTTCAATTCTTGAACACGTTTACAAACTTTCCGTCTGTATTCTTCAGATATCATTTCATCACTAAATATTTCAACTGTTTTACGACATTAACATTCTTTCGAAAAATATAATATTACCCTCCCACGTGTTTTCTTCACTCCTACTCCCCCATTTTCCAACTAACACGAAAAAACACATCTGACGTATTTTGAAATGTCATTGCTGAATACCCCCATTGCCCATTTTCCAACGTTTCCCATTGGGATCGCACGCTGAAACGTTAGACCCCCTCCCCCACCTGACATGTTTTTTTCCTAAATGAGACACCCTCTATACATTGAAAAATCACACGTCAAAACCATAGAGCCTCGTTAAACTGTCATGTTTTTTAAATGACGTATTTTGAGACACCCTGTACACATTGACATCATATTTTTTTCTTGAATCCGATGTTTCATTCATTATTATTATTATACCATTATTTTTCACGCCGATGTATTTTGAGGCACCCCGTACATGTTTTTTCCTAAACGATGGGACACCCTGTATGACAGCCAAGTTTTTTCTATTACGTTGACAACCATGTTGTTTTCTTTAACGCCCGTGGCCATGTTTTTTTCTTCAATCCGATTTTTCGTTCATTATTATTATTATACAGTTATTTTCCACACTGACGTATTTGAGACACCCCGTACATGTTTTTTCGCAAACGATGAGACGCCCTGTATGGCAGCGATGTTTTTTTCTGATACGTTGTCAAACATGTTTTTTTCTTTAACGCCCGTGGCCATGTTTTTTACCTCAATCCCGATTTTTCGTTCATTATTATTATTATATCATTATTTTCTACGTTGACATATTTGAGACACCCCGTCCATGTTTTTTTCCTAAACGATGAGACACCCTGTATGACAGCCATGTTTTTTTTATTTCATTGGCAGACATGTTTTTTTCTTCAACGTCCGTGACCATGTTTTTCTTTAATCCGATTTTTCGTTCATTATTAATATTATAGCGTTATTTTTGTAATTCCACCGCGCCCTTATCTATCAAATGAATCTACTTGATGCTCATTCCATCCTTCTATGCGTCGATCACGTCGCACACCTCTCTTTCCCACTCACTACCGTGAGTACGTTCCCTAGGGAATGCGCCCCAGTTCTCTTGTATCTCATCTACTTAACATTTTGAATATTTCAAGTGTAGATAGTAGTTAGAAAGTAACACCAAAAAACTACAGAACTCAGCACTATTCAAGAATTCCAAAACAAAATTATTTGGTGTAGAAATCAACAACAAGACTTGTAAAAATGTTTTTTAAAATTCCACCACAAAATAGGGAGTTGAGAAATAGTAAAACGAAGTTTCATATGTCAAACGTATATACTAGTTGAATGTTTATCACAAGGAGATCTAATATTCTAGTACAAGATTTATGGTGTAGAAAAAATATGAAAGCTACAGCTGATTTTATAAAAAAATTCCACAACCAAATTTCTGAAAATTGATTGAAAAAATACAAGTTGAAACATCCTTCAACAATGAGAATACGAAAATTGTAAGAAAGTGGTTTCCCAATTCCACTACAAAATGTTTTGAGAATTGATAGATTCAATAAGCTGGTAATAGCTAAAGAAGTAATTGTTTTCCGACGAGTATTCAAAAAAATTACTTTCGAAAATCTTTCAAATATATGACTTCAATTAGTATACAAGCAACAGCCCAAGTGACTGAGACAAAATATTTAAACTGCTACAATTCTAAATATAGCGTAGGCATCTCATTTGAGTGCGTTTATAATATTCTCAAGTTCAAATATGATTCAATACATGCATTTTATCAGTTATAACCGGATAATGTTTGCGGTTAATGATGGTAAAAAAACATACGTTTGTTTGTAAACTTTATAATGAAATAATTTTTGCTCATGAACGTTCATAATACTTAATTTTCATATATTTTTTCAAATAAAAAAAACTTGTCGTGTAATATTAATAATAACATTTTTTCTCTTTCTTTACTCTCATATACACCTACAATATAGGCTTATAATGGCAAGTACTTGTCAGAAAACAACTACTTCTTCCACTATTACCACGACAAGAATTGAATCTATCAATTTTCAGAAGATTTTATAGTGGAATTGTGATTTTTTTTACAATTTTCAAACATTTGGTTATGGAATTAAAAAAAAATTAGCTACAGCTTCCATATTTTTCTACACCATAAATTTTCTAGTAGAATATTGGATCTCCCAGTTTTTGTTGTTTCTCAAAAACTTTTGAATAGTATCTACGGAACTCCATTTTACTATATTCAACGTAAAAGATAAGTATTATTTCTTAATAATTTTTTTGATAGGCAAAATTGTTAAATACGACAAGTTACTGATAAATAGAAAATTTTTCTTTGTGAAAAATACTTTGATTTTCACGCAGTAACTCATCGGGGTAAACTAAAAAGTTTGTCCTTCTAAACTTCTATAAAGTTCTCCATTATAATTTTTATATTTTTTCAGATTGTGGAAGGTAATAATTACCCAAAAAAGGTCGATAAGAAAATCCATTTTACTATTCCTCAACTCCCTATTTTGTAGTGAAATTTCGAAAAAACTTTTTACAAGCCTTGTTGATCTATACACCAAATAATTTTGTATTAGAATTCTTGAATGGTGTTGAGTTCTGTAGTTTTTTGTTGTTACTTTACAACTACTATCTGCACTTGGAATATTCGAAATGTTACCTCTCACAACTTTTTTTAGTTTTAATATCCAATCAGAAGGCTGGTCTCATTATTTAGAAAAATTCTTACCACCTCCATAATCATAATACTAGAATGTGTGTACCAGTTATCGTTTGTTTTGATTATAATAGTTTTCATTAGTCCTCTCTCGTGAAATGATCACCATAGTATTTGTAGTGTATCAATTCGTTTTCATGTAGATGACCTAATAACCGTGACAAATATCCACCTCCTAATGATATTTACTTCCCCCATATCATATTTCATCCTAGACTCGAAATGTGAAATAAAACAAGAATTTCTGAATATCAACTATTTTTCCAAATTTCATAACTATTTCTTGAACAACTCTAATCAAAATACATGCTAATATCATAGATACTATAATGAGAATTCAATAAAGATCAAATTCCATTTGATATAGCAAAAAAATATACGTGTTTTTGAACTTCATAATGAAAACATTTTTCATCGTGATCTTTCATAATACTCAATTTTCGTAGAGTTTTTCAAATAAACGAAACTTCATTTGTGATAATGGACACATTTTTTACTCTCATATACACCTATTATGGTGTGGTGATATTATTGTGAATACTCGTCGAAAAACAACTACTTCTTTAGCTATTACCAGCTTATTGAATCTATCAATTCACAAAACATTTTGTAGTGGAATTGGGAAACCACTTTTTTACAATTTTCGTATTTTGATTGTTGAAGAATGTTTCAACTTGTTTCATATCTTGTACTAGAATATTGGATCTACTAGTGAGAAACATTCAACTAGTATATACGTTTGACATATGAAAATTTGTTTTACTATTTCTCAACAACAACAGAAAATAGTTATAGCCATAAATAATTTTTTCGTGATAAGTGACTCCAGGCCCAGATATATGCATAAATACATGTTGCCAAGTTTATTAGCGAAACATCCTAAATAACGATCTGATTTCCAATCAATCAAACGAAAGCTATAAGTGGACGTACTACTCGATATTTCAATCTTCCAAGTCGTCGAATGATGAAATACGATTTCACTACAAATAATATGTTTATCAATCGATGGTTTGAACATAAAAATGAAATTGAAATATCATATCACAGTGTTGATGAAAAATACATCATTGATTTGATCTCCTATCAACAAAAAAATAAATTATATTTTATTGTATCATAAAAATCGGTTCTAGTTCATATCATAAACGATTTTTGATCTTTCTGTCATGCTTTATTTGTTTGACACGTATTTTGAAGCACTAAACCACTCTGTATACGCGTATTATGCATTGTTTTACTCACTATCAGGTATTTTCACAAAAGTATATTGATTCGCCTTGTATACGTTTCTTCTGTTAAAATTATCAATACAAAATTTCCCTAATCTAAGACGCTCTGTTTCATAAAACATGACATGAAGTGCTCTGAAACATATGCACTCTTGTCATATAACTTCTTCACAAAATGAATTTGACATAAGTTTCTTGCTCTATATCATAACAATCTGTTCTCCTAATCATACGTCTAAAGAAATTTAGGTTCTGTTTCCTATCACAAACAGTTCACTGCCTTTCTGTTTGACGATACTCCTATTTTTTGAATATATGTAGCTATAAAAAATGCGTTTTTTGAAAGCAGTTGATGTGTACAACATTTTGATAAGCGAAACATTCTAAATAATGATATGAAGGAAATTATTTCGATATTTTGAATACTAAATTCGTATAGTAATTTTGAGATGAACTTTATCGGCTGATAGTCTGTATTTTTAGACGAAAATTGATTGGGACCGAAAAATCGGTTCTAGTTCACACCATAAACGATTTTCGATCTTTCTGTCATGCGTTATTTGTTTGTAAAATGTGTGGCAAAAATAACGTTTCTTCGAAACGATTGAAGTGCCTGAATTGACTGTTTCAACGCATTGAAATTTTGCGAAGTATTTTATGCGATAATCGCTACATAAATGAACGTTTAATCGCGCTAAATTTTTGACATTTTTTTGAAGCGATTCTCATGTCATTTTTGCCTCATTTTCCGTGACGCGATACGATGCAAATCATATGGGTTTTTATAAGAAATGAGGGTTTGAAAAATGCATTTTTTTTCGATGCGATTCAAATGACAAAACTGGCTTTTTTAACGCATCAAAATTTTGCAAAATTTTCAATGCGTTTTTCGAGACAAAACTGAACGTTTCATACACACTACGATTACACTTTTTTCCTGAAAAAATTTCAGTCCTGAAAAATCTGAATTTGTCTCACTTCTTATGGAAACAACCCCTTATCTTTCGTAATATTCGAGGTGGAACGATGAAACTCTCAGGACTGATGAAAATGCTCGAAATGCACCTACCACTTAGATGTTGTTGGCCAAAGTGATATACACTGTCCGCCACTCGCGATGGAACACCCCATTTTTACGGTAAAACATATTAGGGGTCAAAATAGGCTCAAAATTCCTTTAGATTCGTGATCACGACAAAAGTGTAATCGTGGTAAGCCACGATTACACTTTTTTCCTGAAAAATTTCAGTTCTGAAAAATTCGAATTTGTTTCTCTTCTCATGGAAACACCCCCGTATCCTCCGTAATAATTGAAGTAGATTTTTTTTTTATTTTGACATCAAAACATGAATGAAATTGCGCAAAAGAAACTCGACTTTTGTTTTCACATAAATAATAAATTTTTTATTTTGTTGTCAGGAAAGTTATTCCTTCTCAAGAAGAGAGAAAATGGTAATTTTGTAAGGAGAATGGAAACATGTAATAGGTGAGGTTCAAGGATGGTTAATGTTAGTTCATATTCTCATTTTCACATTACTTAAGAAAAACAAGGATATTTTGTGGCGAAAATGTTATGTAGTTCAAAATACTTTCGAAGTACTTCTTTCAAAATCACATTTCCAATTAAAAAACGAAACAATCAATTTCAAATGATTTAACTGTTGACAATTTTATATTTTCGTGCCTTCTATGAAATTTCCCTCCAATCGAACACATTTTTCTATGCGCCTTCTATTATTTCCTCCAACTCTTCTCAGTTCTCTAGGTGTGATTTTTCTACACGCTTGTATAATTCTTGCACAGAGATCTATCTTATTTGTTGGCATATCCTTATAAACTTTATTTTTCAAGTTTCCCCATAAATAAAAATCCAGTGGAGTTGAATCTGGGGATCGTGGTGGCCATACTACGAGAGGACTATTGGTTCCTATCCATTTCATAGATAGATTCCTATTCAACCAACGAATAGTCGTCCATTCAAATTTTGATAAAAAAAATGGCCCGATAATATTTTCGTTCAGAATACCACACTACACATTAACTTTCTGAGATATTTGGTCTCTAAAATTCACCACCCAATTTGAATTTTGTTCAGCCCAAAATCTCATGCTTTGGGAAGATACAACACCATTTGTGGTTAAGGTAGCCTCATCACTGTATAAGATATACTTTAAAGAATTCATGTCATTGAGATAATTTACCTGCATCCATAAACAATACTCCATACGAAGGATTTTATCTCCTTCGTGCAAAGAAGGTAAAAATTTGGGTTTTAACGCATGCATTTTATGCCTCTTCGAACACCTTCATATTTTACTGCGGCTCATATTGTGTTGAAGCGATAAGTTTCTCAAACTAGTTCTAGGATCAGTTTGATGAGCCGCCAATATCGTATCATCATCAGTATGATGTTTAACAATTTTTCTGTCCTTTGTTACTTGGCCGGTGCTCACGAATAGATTATATATTTTATGTACAGTTGCAGAATGTACAGCTTTCTCTAGCAGGTGTCTTCTATCAAATTCAGCGGCCACTTCACAATAAGATCTCACCCCTTCACCAACAATTGAAACAATTTCAATTTTTGCTTGAAGTGACAGACGTGCCATGTTGAACTTTGTCAATCAGAATGAGCTGATATCAGTTAAAATGGAAACTTCAGAAATATTAAAATATGAACAGGAACTCACGAACAGAAGATAACTGGAACACAGGAACAATATTCAACACAAATACAAGAACAATAAACACAATGGGAACAAAAATACGACAGAAACAACAGGACCAACGGTGATTCAAAGAACAACAATACTAGAAACAACAAATGCAATGAAAACTGGTCTGGGGGTTATTACAACAAGATCTTTCAACGATATTGTCAGGTTGACAGTAAAATCAATGAACAACTGTTTCCCATGGTAATTTCAGGGCACCACATCATTCAATGGAACTGATGTAATTCAATCCCTTCAAATGATTTCAGACAACAATTCAGCAAGTAGGTAAAATAATCTAAATTCTACCTGTTCACCGAGTGCGATTATTTCTTCAGAAATTAACAGTTGTTTCGGTGTTGCAATGAGTATGAAGAATAATTTTGTTTCGGATGGTAAAACGTTTCCTCAATATTTTGATAAAGGACCCCGCCCATTTCTTATGAGAAATGGCTTGCCTTGAATTTTGCCGAAATTTTGATATGTTGTAGTTCTTGATGTGCTGATTGAAAGTGTCCACAGTCAAAATTCAGAATTATACAGCAGTTTTCGAGATGTCAACGTTTGAATATAGATTTTTTCCATTTTTTGCAGTTTTTGCTCATCAATCGAGAGCTCTTACTTCTGGATGGGAAAGAATTTGGATGTTCAGCAACCAGAATTAGTTTTACGAATAATCTTCTTCAGTTATAATAGATGCCGCCATCGATAATTTTTCATACACTGCTTCACACTTTCTCGATAATCTGAGAATGTGGTATTGTGACATTTTTCTCAGATAGGCTCAAAATGGATGATAGCATCTCACAGCATCTGTATCTTTCATACCTGAGAGGACTCTCCAGATAGGATGAAGGGGTTCGGGTATTGAAAGCGAACTATTCTGCGCCGTAATATATTTTACCTCCATCGCGAGTGGCGGACAGTATATTTCATTTTGGCCAACCATATTCAGGTGGTAGGTGCATTTTGAGCATTTTCATCAGTCCTGGGAGTTTCATCGTTCTACCTCGAATATTACGGAAGTTACGGGGGTGTTTCCATGAGCAGTGTGACATATATATATATATATATATATATATATATATATATATATATATATATATATATATGAACGGGGCGGTACATGAACGGGGCGTTGGTCCACCCAGCACTTCCCGAATATATTTAGGTATATACTTTTCGGAATACTCTTCAGTGGTATGATTTTATTAATAGGCCCATCAGAGGGGTAGATTTTTTCTGAAAATGAAAATTTTACATATCCTTTAAACCTTTGTCAGCCCCATGCTGTTGGTCAGCCCATAGTTATACAAATCGCTTTATGAAGAGCATCTTGGTCAGCCCGACAATGCTGCCACATCGAAGGGCTGACCAGGAACGCGATCCATTTCAGTGTATCATTGGATTTCATCGTGAGGGTATCAAGTGTTTTTAAAATCCTGGCAAATCCAGTTTTTCAGAGGTAAACTATGTGTTAGTTTACCGGAAAAAATATATTAGGAAAAGAAAAAGATGCCGTTACTATTGACTATTTATGTTTCATATAGTTTCTGTATTATGTATGATTGATTACTTGTTTATTTTGTGGTAATTCATGATCACTTTAATGAAATGAATAAAAACACTTTTGTGTAAGTACCACTAGTTGATTTTATGTATACGACCAGTTTCGGGTTTGACCCCGCATTATTAAGTATTTTTTCAATACTTCAAATCAAATCAAAAATCTTTATTTCCGTAGACCTAGGGACGGCATGGAAAAAGTCACATAACTCAGTACAATTACAATGAGGTCACAATCATAAAACAACATAATTATATGATATATTACATAACATTCAGACCATAAAAGGGGTACAAAAATTAAAATTTAAAATTCCAAATCAGACTGAAAAAATTCATCAAGCGAATAAAATACCTTTTCACATAATACTTTCCGAACACTAGTTATTTTTTAATGGATATTGGGAGCTTGTTGTACAGTTTTTTTGACATGATATGAGGTCCATTAGTCACCTTGGCTAACTTATGACTAGGAATTAAAATGTTATAGTTTTTTCTCAGCGTGAAGCCCGAAAGAAGACATGTATCATCTCTGTTCTAAAACTTGGAGCAATTTGATTTAACGTAGATTACGCAATTGAAAATATACATGCAAGTAACAGTTAATATATTCAACTTTGCAAATAGTGGTTTACAGGAATCGAGTTTTTTTTAAAACAAATGTTCTAATATTTTTTTTCTGGAAAATTAATAAGTCACTGATTCTATTGCAGATGCCAAAACAAATAATACAGTAATTGAGGGCAGAGTAAATATATGCATAATAGTAACTTTTAAGAATTTCAATAGACACAAAATTACGCAGATTCCATATAACGAAACAATGTGGCGCTAATTTCTTCAGTATGAAATCAACATGATGATTCCAATTGAGTTGGGAATCAATAAAAACTCCTAAAAATTTGTTATAGTTTACCTGTTCAATATTTTTAATCTCAGACCTAACCAATACACTACAATCAGTTTCCTGAATTGTAAAGAAAATGGTGTTGGTTTTAAGATTATTTAGAATCAAGCCATTCTTAGAACAATAATTATGCATGTTGGATACAGCATCATTTGCTCTTACTGACAGCACATTCCGAACCACTGACAGTAAAAGATGTGTCATCAGCAAATTGTATAGAGCACTGTGGATGATTAATTTTTGAAAGGTCATTTACAAATAAAATAAATAGTGTAGGTACCAAAACACTACTTTGGGGCACACCTGTAACAACGTTTCGAAATTCAGAGAAAAATGACCCAGTCTGAAGCCTAACTTTAACAACCTGTGTACGACCAGTTGAATAGGTTTCAATCCATTTCAGACTTGGACCACGAACGCCCATGCCAAACAGTTCATCAAGAAGAAGACCATGATGACTGATATCAAACGCTCGTGTCAAGTCGAAAAGAACACTAAGTGATTTTTCATCGTTGTCGAAGTTTGATAATACATGATTATGTAGAGAAAGGATGGCATCCTGGGTTGACAAGCCCACTTGAAACCCATATTGGTTGTCAGATACGATATTGTATTTATTTAAAAAGGACACAAGTTTTGATATGATTCTTCGAATATTTTCGAAAATGGAGATAGTAAAGCAATACCTCTGTAGTTCGACATTACATGCTTATCGCTTTTTTTATAGACCGGGACGACCATTGCTTGCTTAAGTCGGGAAGGAAAAATACCTTCAGAGAAAAATAAATTGATTAGATAAATCAGAAGTTCCATTATTTTCGAAGCAGCCTTCATTAAAACATTGCCTGGCAATTCATCAACCCCACTGGAATTTTTCGAACATGCGAATTTAATTATTTCCACGAGTTCAGTTTCATCTATTGGATAGAGAAAAAGACTCTCAGTTCTTACACAACGATTTTCAATACCACCAGGTGCAGTATTTTTTACTAATGACTCCACTGAATCGACAAAATAACTACTAAATGCTTGAGATATACCGGGACCATCGTCAACAAGTACACCATCGCCAATGTCTTAGATGAATCGTTTATAATAGTATTTTTCCTGATGATAGACCAGGCAGCTTCAGATTTATGTTGAGCCTTGAGGAATTGATTATTAAAGTATTGACTTTTTGAGAGCACAATTTTTTGTCTATGATTTTTTAAGAGTTGCTTATATTGACCCAATAAATGTACATTGGTTTGGCTCTTGTTCGAATTATAAATATCTCTGAGTAATACACCTTCTTCAACGATATCCTTAGTAATCCATGGTTTGTGTCTACTCGAATTTTGATTTTGTTTAATTTTTGAAACTGTTTAGGAAAGGATATATCAAAAGCTTGAAGAAAAACATCATGAAAATGGGAAAATTTAGTATCGAAGTCAAATTCAGTGAAGTATAGAAAATTGCACTTTTCATCCGATAATAAATTTATGAAATGGAGGATATTATGATCATCAAAATTTCTCTTCAAAAAATAATGGTATATATCAGCGGCGACGAAATTTATAGGTAAGGTAATACTTGGTAATGGAGTCAAACCCGAAAACGGTCATATAAATAAAATCAAATATAGTAATTAGACAAAAGTGTTCCTATTCATTTCATTAAAGTTTCAGTATTCCTACGAAATCTGCAATTGTTTGACACGCGTTAACTATTTTGGCGCGAAACTCTTTGAGAACCGTTACGATCTTTGCAATGGTCCTAATGCTATTTTGTTAATTGGCTTGCCAATATTTTGGTATACTTAGAGAATAATTAGAGAATATATGGGTATATGACGATTACAAATAAATATCATAGAATCTACTTAATTTTAAGTAATTCACTGTTTTCCAATTCCTAACTCAAATAAAATATTATTTTCCATTTTTATTTCGAATGGATGTTCCAAATTTGGTATATCGATTTGATGTGAATGTGTGTAGAAAGTAACAAGTATTAGAATAAATATGATACTTCACGGAAGCTCATCAATTTTTTTTATTCAAATAGACGTTACAGTTTGTTCAGGACTGTTGTATTAAATATTCATTATGCATGTATTTCTTCAAGCATTACGATATCCATTTATCACTAGTGAATAATGAAATCATTACAGAAAAGCAAGTAGGCAAGTTCGTTGAATATGTCAATTCCATCCACCCGTCAATAAAATTTACCACTGAGAGGAAGGTAAATAATTCATTAAATTACCTTGACTCAACCATTACAAAAAATAACAATGAACATGAATTTGCAATTTTCCACAAACCATCTTACACGGACATTATCATACATAATTCCTCTACACACTCTCATCAGCATAAAGTTGCTGCATTCAATAATATTCTTCATAGACTATTGAATAATTTCCAGAGAGAGCTGAGTTTGATCAAACAAATCAAACAAAAACTACAAAAGCAAGTGGACCACATCTACCCAAATTCAAGATGCGATAACGTCAGTTATGAGACATTGTCATTTTTGGCTGAACCAACCAATAATATTTTTTTGAAGAAAGACTGCGTAAACTTAGCTCACAGAAATAGTAATAGTCCGAATAATAGTGTAAGTGCATTTATTAAAAACAATAAAGGCAAAACTTCGGTATCGGATAGATCAGGAGTATATCAGCTGAGTTGTGGCTCTTGCCCAAAACTGTATAATGGCCAAACAGGGAGATTATTTTCCAAAGAATTAAAAGCTTAGATGTAATTTTGTGAATAGAAAGACCAATTTCACATTTGCAAACCACCTTTCAGCAGAAGTACATGAGTTCAGTCATGAATATGACATGTTATATTTAGAAGAGAAGAGTTTGAAATTCAATCTTCTAAAATGTCAAGCAATCAATAGATTCAAGAATTCGGGTAACTAACTAAATGATCAATTAGAATTGAATAACCGTTACTGAATATTTTTCAAATGTGGGGACTGGGACATAAGCTCAGGTCATTTATTCCATTACAAACTCAAGTACTTGAAATGTAGGTACTTTAAATTTTAAAATTAGGTATACCAAGCATTAAATTCGTAAAATATAGTAGATAAAGATACGCCCGAAGAAGCCATTGTATGGCGAAACACGTGTCGCGTTTTTATAAAACTGTTTAGTGGAACATTTTTGGCTGTGAGTTTTAGAAAGTATTTTGAAGTGTTTAGTGTGAGAAACTTTGCCAAAAATCCGACAGATATAATTCAACGCGACAAAAGTTGTTTTCTGTTATAGTCTATTTCAAAAGAGTGTAGAGTAATAAAATCTCATTAAGTATTCAAAAGCGCTACAGGGTGATCCGTCAATAAATTCTGTCACTTCCCTAGTACGCATTGCAAAATTATGTCGTTTCATAAAGAGCAGGTAGGTATCACCCTGTTTTAAGGGATTTGTCCATTGTTATCGACGGATAAATACTGAGCCAGAGGCGCGCTAGTGGGATAATTGCCAAAAGAATATGCATTCATAAAAATTATATTAAAGGAAATAAAAATTTAATACAGCAGAACAGTGTTATTAAAAAAATATAAAATGTAACAATAAAATATATACGAACCGAAATCGGGAAATACTCACAAACACACACGAACGAACTTTACGTATTGAAACACTTGTGGGGACTTTAAATCAATTTATTCACAAAAACGACAAGAACTTTACTGGATACGTTATTACAATTTGACACTTGAACAATACTAAAACTGTGAACTTCCCTTAACGTTTAACAACACTCTATTTATACCCTAATTGAATGTTCTAGAGATTACTAGGTACAATTTTCGAGAACCTTCCGAGAAAATAATTATTCAGACTACCCTCAATTCTAAACCCTAACCTAAGCAAAAGTGTCACTGTCACTGATACACTGGTCTCTGTCCAGATTGCTTATCCCGCTACAGTATATTTACAATTCAATTAAATTATTCTACATCAGTATAGTCTTCATCCGAAGAACTGTCATCATCCCCTGGTGTTATAATTATAGGGTCAACCACCTGATCGACCAAGTTGTCCAGTTCCCACATTTTATCTTCCTCTTTTAAAACATGCTGGATTGCTTTTTGCCAGTTTTCTGATGTGATTTCCATAATGGCTTGATCAAACAATACCTTGACATCTTTCATTTTAAATGTGGTATTGTGCCTTGCAACATATCCTTTAACTTGTGCCCATATAAGTTCTATAGGATTTAATTCGCAATGATATGGCGGTAGGCGCAGCACAGTTACTTTATACTTTTCTGCTACATCTTCTACGGCATATTTCATGAAGCGAGATTTATGTTGTTTTACTATGGCTAGTAGTTCCTTCTTTACTGAATTCGTCTCAAACTGAATACCTTTATTTGACAGCCAGTTAATAATTTCTTGCTTTCTCCAAGCTGAAGTTGGTACCTTCTCTAAGCGCCTTGAATGGTAGCTTGCATTATCCATAACCACGACCGAATCAGCTGAAAGAAATTTTAACATTTCCCCGAAGTAGTCTTCGAAGACATCCGAATTCATGTCCTCATGATAATCTCCCGTCCGGCACGACTCAAAGCTTAACAAACCTTCTTTTAAAAATCCGTCTTCGCTTCCAATGTGAGCAATTATAAGCCTCTTCCCTTTTCCCGAAGGCACTTTAATACCCGTCGAAAGGCCTTCTATGAAAGCTTGGCGAGAACTTGTTATATTTTTATCTTGCCACATTTTTTTGACTATATAACCTTCGTTTATCCACGTCTCATCAAGATAAAAAATTTTCTTTTGCTCTCTGCGGTACTGCTTTATAGTTGTCAAATATTTTCGTCTCCAGCAAACAATTTCATCACTTTCCAGTAATAGTGCCTTTCGATTGTGCTTTTTCCAGGCAAAATTCATACTTTTTAAAGTTTTCCATAAAAGTTTTCTGGATATCAAAGGAATATCGTTATCTTGGCTTATCTCGATAAATATTTTTTCAAGAGTGGGTATTTCCTTTTTAAAATAAAACGAATGAACTTTTCTTCGAATGTCACATTTGGTGTCTTCATCTAAGATTTTTATTGGTCTTCCTGATTTTCTCTTGCATGGACTTACCTGTCCTGATATCTTTCTTTCTCGCAATAATTTAAAAATCGTGGACTGTCCAATTCCAGTCATTCGGGCACATCGCTCAACACTTTCTTGCACAGACAAACTAGGGTGATCGTGTTTTATGCAATCATATACATTTAAAATTATAACTTTTTCGCAAACAGATAGCGGAGAATTTTTTACACTTCTTTTCTTTGGAGTAAATGTCCCCATTTTATAACTTTTTCACTATTTCTATATCACAATATCACTGTACGTTTAATTGGTGTAGTAACAATTACTATTATAACTCGAATGTTTAAGACACCATTACAATATATTTAAACCCTTTTTCTTAATTACCTGGGTTTAATAGGTATTGCATGATTGGTGGGCAGGGTCAAAAAGGGATTATTATAATGACATGGCACCTCGGAACTAAGTGTTAACCCTTTTTTGAGAAATCATGCTCAAGTATATGAACCCAAATTGCATATTAAATAAGTTTACAAGAACCACTAAAATTAATCTTAATCTTTTTTTAAGAAATTTTACTTACCTAAATACATGTAGGTACTTAGTTTTAGACCAAATTACTTCCCAAAAATGGCCTTTTATTATTATCTATGTCTGTAATTTTTAATTTACTTTAATTATTAAGTTTAATAATCCTAAGATTTGCCTACGCCCATGGACGACAACGAAATTCAGGCAAATTTTATGACACTTCATGATTTATTACTCTACACTCTTTTGAAATAGACTATAGGAACTTGACAATAGAAATAATTGTTGTATACGTTTTTGTGAGAGATTGTATCAATTAATCTAAAAAGTCGTTCACTTATACTTCAAAGTCCTTCTTCACAGTAAATTAGAAATCAACCCTGAAAAATCATCATTGAATTCCTGATAAAATCACTTATCCAATGGATGGCATATTTGGGGTTATTTTGTTTGATATTTTGAAGAGGAGTGTGTACGCATCTTAGCGATACCTTATATTATTTCACAAAAATTAGGTGTTTCGGGAAATTTACATTACTGTCTTATTTATGGAAATATTGAACGTGGCTAATTTTGAAAAAAATTCCCTATATGCAATCAGTTATTTATATTTTGAGCTGTTTTGGAATCTCCGTATCTCTGAGTATAGGTTGGAAATGAGTCAAATCACTTTTCAGTATCGTCCTTCCATTTTTTATTTTTATCATTCATTTTTGGATCCATTTTCAACCCGTTTGATATCTTGATAGTGTTTTTCAACACACTGATCTCATTTCAGATCATCAGACACGCACAGTTTTGAAAACAATAAAACCTTCTCAAAAACAAACTTGGTCTAAGGAGCAAAACGAAATATAGTCAAAAAGTTTTTCGCTCCGAAAAAAAAAGAAGTGCTAGAATTGAATTAGTTCTTGTTTGTATCTAAAATATAAGTAAAAGAAATATTCATCATTATTAAAAAATAGAAACTGGGCTGCAATCAAAGAATACGTTTACTGTTGTTATAGAAAGAAGAAATAATATTAATAATTTTCATTTGATATTTTTTTACCCATGTTGTAGTTTCATTTCATTAGAAATTATGTTATTTTTTCATACTACGTGTTTATTAGTTTACCGAACAATTTTTGTTAGCAGTTCTCAAATTGAAGAATAATACTCCATTCAAATAAATGTTTATTCAACCTGATCAAATTTTTTCTGTGCTGAAATATTCCAAGTCTTTTTTATTTTGATTGAAATGTCTGCTGCAGGTTATAATCGATGATGATATGACGTATTCATCGTCATGAACAGTCAACATAATAAAAAAACATTGGTTTAATCTCCACTTCATTATGTTCAACCTGAACAACATCATACCTCCAAAAACTGAAAGGGAGTTTTCGAATTAACTTTTGCTAAGAAAAAGAGAATTGAAACTTATTACTAATATCTGTTTCACAAATTATATCTTACCTTATGCTAGTCACTCAGAATTTCGTTTCGTCATAGAAAACATACTTAGTGCGATTTTTACCTAATTTTTGAACTAAATTATATATCGGAAATCCGTAGTGCTGCTGCGGATTTTTATATAGAATTTATTGAAACTGTAGACATTCTGGATATTCACTATTCATTTCTCAATAAATTCATTACCAGATCATTCATCATATTTTAGATTTTTCGTTTGTGAAAAAATGTCATTTTTCATCTACTCATTTCTACTCAGTCACACTTCGATTATTTTTGTGCAGTCAGGTTTTCAAATCTACAATTTCAACGTCAAATCCGAAGTTTCCTGCTTAATGCCTAAAATTGATTTACACAACGCGATTTCTGTTGAGGCGTCCATGCCAAATAATTAGAATTTGAAAATCTACATTTGAAAATACAAACAGGAAACGGTTTAAAATATGTCTGTCGCACCCCTACGAACGACAACCCTCAGAAGTATAAACTTGTACTAGCTATAGATTAACGAGGTCTTACATTTTAACGTGTGATTCCGAACACTATATTGATATTTTCAACTTATAACATATTCAAATTTTTGTATCTAAGATAGTGCAGAGGTTAAAATTGCTTCGACAAGCTAAATGGAATAACGCACTGTTAGTAATTATATTATTATTATCCTAACTAGAACGGAAACAGTACATTTCCGTACTCGACACCGTTATCCGAAAAAGCTGATTTCGGGTAAGTAGTCGAATGTGGGAAAGTATGAGTTCAGATCAAGCATTTTTCTACAAGTGAATATGTTACGAAGCTCTGATAAAACTTTTATATGCGAAACAATTCCTGATCTAAATTGCTTGTATAGATATAGGGTGATGCACGCACACGAACGCTTGTACAAAAAACATACAAAACAGGAACTTTTTCATAAAATTCTACATCTCTCAAAAAATTTTCCATTTCTATTATCGAATTTCTGCACCACGACAATCTAGTTAGAATCATGAAATGCAAGTGCAGCGTTGCCCGATTGTGGGCTGACCAACATGCTATCCATTGAAAGTGTTCGTATAAACCTGGGCTCACAAAGACACTATTCACATCAGGTGTATACAATTACACAGCCACGCCTCCTGGCGAAGTTTTGTGAAAGTAGGTGGTGTATCAGCTATGTGTATATGGTGTAATGGTCGGCCCAACTGAAAATTTGCTAAACGTCATTTCACATGATAACATGTCCAAAAAACACTATATACAGTGGGAAACGTTGGTGAGCCCGAAACCGGGACGACCGACGTTTCCGAGGGCTGACCAGAGTTCACATCCTATATTCTACGGGCTGACAAATGACCGTTCACATATATATATATATATATATATATATATATATATATATATATATATATATATATTATATATATATATATATATATATATATATATATATATATATATATATATATTTATATCCAACCACAACCACAACTACAAATTGATAATGAACCATCGCAGGTAGGAGAACCGCCAGAAGCCATTAACAACCCTCAGGTAGAAAAACAGGTAGGAGAACTACCAAAAGCCATCAACAACCCTCAGGTAGAAAAACAGGTAACAAATCCATACAACTTACGCAAGCGAAACCATATAAAAACACCACAAGAAGAACCTGACATCAGTTACACCTCTCGAAGCGAAGCAGTAACTCGTCTTGATAATGCCATCTGAGGTGATGGCGAAACGTCGACTATCGAATAGTACACAACAGATGAACACCCGGAAAAACAACACATCATATCTATATATATATATATAAGAACATATATAATAACAAGAAAGGATACTTACTGGAGATTTTAGAGTGTCTGGAAGAATTCAAAATTCCAATCAAGGGAAAACCAATCCAGGGAAGCTGTACCAGTTTTGAGTTATTACAATATTATTTATAATTCCCAATCCATAAGAAGAATACATTTTTTGGAAATCTTGAACAATTCATAACCTCCAAATCGAATCAAAAGTTTTCCAGTCACAAGGAACTTCCAGTGTGAAAATCACAACTTCTAAACTTTTATTTATCAACGAACTTCATCATTTTATTAACATGAACTATTATTGGATTTAATATTAGGAAAATTTGAAAAATTCACTGACATTTAGCACAGATATTTTTAGAATCGTTTCCCACGCACGAACCACAGACATCTTAAGTTTTCAAGTAACTAATTTGCCGTTACACGTAAATTTAACTGTACGGAACACAATTCTAAGAATATTTTTGTTTCAAATTTAACATTTACTGTAACATTTCTTAGCATAAGGTATTTTGGCGCAGTTTTAGGGTAATTTAAGTTTGGTTTGACAAAACATTTACAAAAATTTGACATGCATTATATTTTTTTTTAACTTTGAGACAAAGTTTTATTTTCAAAAACACAGACTTACAAAATTTTATTTATAACACCTTTCCAAGAACTCTACTCTGAGAAAGAGAGGTGCATGAGCTTCGATTGAGCTGAGCAACCTTGAAGAATAGAGGTAACATTTAGAGGTAAGGACAGGTATCTGCCGGAGCACTAAGAATTTTGAATTTCACTAGTTCGGACTTCCATTGTCTATTATATAAAATGATTTGAAATCCCTGAAACAAGTAAAAAAGAATAATTAAAATAATTAAAATAATTAAAATTACTTGTTTCAGGGATTTCAAATCATTTTATATAATAGACAATGGAAGTCCGAACTAGTGAAATTCATCACGTAACATTGTCAATCACCTTCAAACAAACTAAGAATTTTGATATCACAGAAAATTTTCAAATTATTTGAACTATCAGAATAACAATCAAGAATCAAATTAATCAAATTATAAATACTCTTCTAATTTTATATTATTATAACAATTTGGCGCCAAAACGTGAGGCACATTTGGAAAGGCAAAAATTAGAGTGAATTTTATAGAAAATTTAATAAAATGGATTTGAGAGATGGTAAGAAAACTGGAGGTGAACAAGGAGAAGGTAGTGGAGTGCAAGATTTGAGTGGGGAAAACCAAATGAAAATGCTGATGCAATTCATGGTTAAGATGAATGAGAATATCGAAAGTGTGAAAGGAAATATGAGAGAAAGTATTGAAAGTGTAAAAGGAGATATGAAAGAGAACATAGAAAGTGTAAAGGGGGATTTGAAAGAAAATATAGAAAGTGTAAAGGAGGATATGAGAGAAAATATTGAGAGTGTGAAAGGAGAAATGAGAGAAAATATTGAGAGTGTGAAAGGAGATATGAGACAGAGCATAGAAAGTGTGAAGGAGGAAATGAAAGAAAGCATGAGAGAAAGCATGGAAGGTGTGAAAGCAAATATGGACAGATTAGAAGAAATGGTACAAACTAAATTGGAAAAAAATAAACAGGAGATGGCTCAATTATATAGATATTTTGAAAATAAAATGCAGCAGAAAAATAGTGAATTTTACAGTAATACAAAACAGGACATAGTGGACATCAACAACTCAATATATAAAAACAGTGAAAATATTCAAAAAGTTAGGACTGAAATTAAAAACAATAATAAAGAAGTGTTAGGGAAAATCAAATATGTAAATGATAGATTAGAAATAAATACAAATAGCACAAATGAAATCATCAATGAGAAAGATGAGGAAAATGAAAATAAATTCAGGACTTTAGAAAATAAAATTACGGAAATAGAGGAAAATGGACTTAAAACTAAAGTAGAAACCACCTAGATAGGACTGTGCCAAAATGTACAGAACAATAACAAATTTGAGGGCAATATTAAAAAGTTACATCCAATTGTATTTATTAAAATCTTAAAGAATAAAATTAATAACAAAATGAAGGGTGAGGAAATGAAAGACATAATTAGGCAACATCTGGTAAATCAACCATGCATATGGTTCAACAGCCAGGAAAACAATATTCAAACTTTTGAAGATTTTGAGAATTTATTTATTAGACAGTATTGGGGGGAAAATGCGCAATTGAAAATAAGAGATAAACTTCAATTTGGAAAATTTGACGAATGTAGGAGTCAAAATTATAATAATTACACAATTCAATTATATGCAACAGCACAATATCTACAACCAAAAATGAGAGAAGATGAAATGGTAGGAAATATTAGTAGGCATTTTAGGCAGGAAATATTCGAAATTATTAGCATGCATGAAATCAAAAACATGGACAGGTTATATGATTATTTAATGAGATTAGAAAGAACATTGGCAAATAGAAGTAATAATACAAATCAATTTAATAATCAAAACAATAATAATCAAAATTTTAATAACAGAACTAATAATAATAGATATAATAATAATACACAAAGAAGAGTTCCACAAAAAAATAATAGACCTATAAATAATAATAATACACAATTCAATAACAGAAATTATAATAACTATCCACAAAGAAATAATAACAGTAATAATAATAGATATAATGAATACAATAATAATAACAATAACAAATACTATAACAACAATAATAACAGATATAATAACAATAATAATAGAAACAACAATAATAATACATACAGACATAGAACTAATAGTACAGACAGACAAAATTACAGAGATAATAGGGATTACGATGACGAAAGAAATGATGATATGTACAGACATAGGAGAAGTAGAAGCGTAGAAGAAATTAGACAGCTAAACAATATACAACAGACACACGCTACGAATGAGGTACAGAGTAATAATAATGAGGTATAAATTAAAAATTTATTAACAAAATTTACGGTAGAACTAGGTAAACTAACACAAGTAATCCTAGATAACGCAACATATTTCAATAACGACAGGATGAAGAAATTTGCACATAATTTGAATATTAAATTGAATTTTACCAGCATTAGACATACTGCATCAAATCCGACTGAAAGATATGTACAGGAAATAATTAAATATTTGAGAATAGTTTCACAAGAAAATCACAGAACTTGGGATAATAAAATCAGTATAATTGAGAAATATTTTAATGAGGTACCAAATACTATTACAGAAGAATGTCCAGAGTTGATTATGAATGGAAGAATGCCAGAGAGAGAATGGATTAGTGATGAGAAGGATATGAATGATATAATGGAGAAAGTGAATATTAAAATTAAAAGGAATGCAGAGAAATATATGATAAGAGAAAGTAAAAGGAGAGGTAAAAAAAGTTAAGTTTGAAAAGGGAGATTTAGTTATTGTTAAGGCTATGAGAATGCCAGATAATAAAAATGATAAATGTGCCAAACTGATGTTACCATTTGAAGGACCTTATGATGTTGCGACAGAGAATCCCACGAACAGCTATAAATTAATACACCCAATAAATAAAACTGTGAGAGGTATTTTTAATATTGAGAGTATTTATAAATATGAAACATAAAATAAAATAGAAAAAGAAATCTCGATTATGACAAGAAAGTGAATTCATGAAAATATTTAAAGGAAATTTTATGTTTGAATTTTAAGAAAACGTTCCAAAATTTCAAACATAAATTTGGGGGAATTTTGTTATGATAAGTTTTTTTATAATTATTGCAAAGTTGAAGATTTTCAAATTTTAATTAGTTAAAAGTTTACATTTATTTTATAAGTTAAAAGTTAAAAGTTTGTATTTATTTTGATAGTTCGATGTTAAAAGTTTTTCATATTATTATTAATTTGATGTTAAAAGTTCACATATTTTGTTAGTTCAGTGTTGAAAGTTTGTGAAAATCAAAGTTATTCTTAGATGTTTAATTTTATTAGAAAGCCAGATACTTTACCTTTATTCAAATTCTTTTCTGTATAATTTGGAGTAATGTTCATGCCCAGATCAGGCAAAGTTGTGACTTATCAGTATTAGAGTATTTCAGATCATTTCCAAACAGCACAACTAACCAGAAACCATCAATCATCGGGATAAATACACTGAAAACAGTAAAGACATTAATACAACATAATAACATACAATAAAACAGATTTACACTGCAAATTAATAACAAAAATTCAATTAACACTGACATTAGGAATTTTATCTGAAAAATGATAGGAATACTCAGTACATGATTTGGATGCAACTAAAGAGTAGCCAATCAGATTGATAAATTGAAAAGGAGGTGTTAACTTCTGAAAAATGATGAATTTTGGATTCAAAATTAGAAAAATTCAAAACAAAATGTGATGAAATGTTATCAAAATTAATCATTATTAGTATTAGTGAAAATTGGGTAACAGAAATCGTACATATAATATGTGTGAACAGTGAAAAGTGTCAAAATTGAAGAAATTTCAAAATTATTTTGAGGAAGAGCAGCAGGCAGGAAAATTTTGTCTGGTGGCCAGGGGTGAATCAATAATCAGAGAGGAGAGAAGCTTTTGAATTGTCCAGACGCGAATTTTTTTGAAGAGCTGCTAGAAATTAAAAAAGGGAAAAGAAAGAGAAAAGGCCGTTTTGCATGTTCTTATCAATATAAATCCATCAATAGGAGCCAGAGTATAAATAATAATAACAAGAAAGGATACTTACTGGAGATTTTAGAGTGTCTGGAAGAATTCAAAATTCCAATCAAGGGAAAACCAATCCAGGGAAGCTGTACCAGTTTTGAGGTATTACAATATTATTTATAATTCCCAATCCATAAGAAGAATACATTTTTTGAAAATCTTGAACAATTCATAACCTCCAAATCGAATCAAAAGTTTTCCAGTCACAAGGAACTTCCAGTGTGAAAATCACAACTTCTGAACTTTTATTTATCAACGAACTTCATCATTTTATTAACATGAACTATTATTGGATTTAATATTAGGAAAATTTGAAAAATTCACTGACATTTAGCACAGATATTTTTAGAATCGTTTCCCACGCACGAACCACAGACATCTTAAGTTTTCAAGTAACTAATTTGCCGTTACACGTAAATTTAACTGTACGAAACACAATTCTAAGAATATTTTTGTTTCAAATTTAACATTTACTGTAACATTTCTTAGCATAAGGTATTTTGGCGCAGTTTTAGGGTAATTTAAGTTTGGTTTGACAAAACATTTACAAAAATTTGACATTCATTATATTTTTTTTTAACTTTGAGACAAAGTTTCATTTTCAAAAACACAGACTCACAAAATTTTATTTATAACACCTTTCCAAGAACTCTACTCTGAGAAAGAGAGCTGCATGAGCTTCGATTGAGCTGAGCAACCTTGAAGAATAGAGGTAAGATTTAGAGGTAATGACAGGTATCTGCCGGAGCACTAAGAATTTTGATATCACAGAAAATTTTCAAATTATTCGAACTATCAGAATAACAATCAAGAATCAAATTAATTAAATTATAAATACTCTTCTAATTTTATATTATTATAACATTACATATATTTACAGGGTGTTTCAGAGTTCGACGGACAAACTTATACCACGTCATTCCTCTTGCAAAATGATGAAAAATGAGGTAGGACATGTGTGTCCGGAAATGAGCCGTTTCAGAAATACAGGGCGTTGAAGTTGCAAAATAAAAAGACCCTTTTCGTCGTAGCTCCCGGACTAAAAGGAATAAATTAATGAAACTCAGCAAATCGATTACGAGATAGAAAGTGCTTCCTCCAGTGGTATGTTTGCTTCAGTATCGGTAGCCAGTGGCGTTCCAGCGGGGTAATAGCTTATATTTCCCCCCTTATTTTTTACGCCACTGACTTTATACCCACAACCGTCTTTTTTTGAATTCCTTGATCAATTTTACGTAAAAACCAAATAAACATTCACTATGAAAAAACCAGTAGTTTTCGAGAAAAATTGAGTTGAACTGATACGTGCATTCTTATATGAGAATAATCGATTAAAATAATCGAAATTCCAAAACCAAAATTATTTGAACTCTTTTATGATTTCATCATCAATTTAGCGCTTGCAAGTGATGGTAATTATTGTGGGTTTTCTATCATCGTACCAATTTTTGTTATGTTTAGCATATTGTAATGACAAATAATAACTCTTGAGGCTTATTTTCGTGCTTGTCAATAGATTTCATTGTTGAAATGTTTTCATTGTTCTCAGATCTTCGAGTGACTTTGTGATCTGAAAAAAGTGACCCCAAATAAAATTTGCGATCATTCGGAATCTCGACTGAGTTAGGCTCCAATAATCCTAAAATAACACCATTATTCTGGATTTTGGGAAAATTATTTTTTGTTCACAATTATCCTGTCTTTCCCATTCGTGAAATCACACTTCTCTTTGTAGAATCGTAAATATCTTGAAGAATATTCATTAATAAGAAAATGAAAAACATTCTCAAAGTATACAGTGTTTTCAAATTTTCACAGATGAAGCCGAAAAACAAAATTTTACCAGTAGACTCTAATTATACACCTGAAAAAAAGAAATGTATTTGGAAGAAGTCAATTTATTTGAATAACCATCTGATAAGATCTTCGCTAACTCTAGTCAGTAAATGAAGTTTTTTAAATAAATGAAGAAATAGAAGTTGTCTATTTACAGCTAATTACATAACTCTTAGTTGGATGTCGGTACTCATAATTCATCTTTGAGTAGAAATATCATGTTCAAAATATACCTTCTCTACATATATTTTAGATAATGTGATAAGAAACAATACTGTTGAAATTCTAGAACAGTGAGTCATAAACACGAATTTCTTTTTGAAATTCACATTGAAAATTCAAATGTGCTTTTGAATAATAATGAGAACATCTGATGAATAATCAATAGGGTAATTGTTCGAATTTTTTTCCGTCAACACTTATACACGATCTACAACGGCGCAACATAGAAAATCGCACTTTTTCAAATGATTCTAAATTTTCGGCAATCGTTATCGATGCAGCTTGAATGCGGGCGACTAATTCTTCTTGGCTTTTTGGTTCTGTTTCATAAACCAGTGACTTCATATGACCCCAAAGAAAATAGTCAACAGGATTCAAATCTGGTGATCTGGCAGGCCATTTGTGGGGTCCAACTCGACCAATCCAATTGTCACCGAATTTCCGTTTTGGGTACTCTCTAGCAGCTAACGAAAAATGAACAGAAGCACCGTCGTGCTGAAACCACATTCCATTCCGGATATTCAGAGGAACATCTTCTGACAATTCAGGCAATACTTTTCCCAAGAAAGTGCTATAATTGTCCCCATTCAAATTATCTGGTAAAAGATAAGGACCAACTAAACGGTTTTCTACTATTCCTGCCCAAACATTCAATGAAAATTTTGTTTGATGGCCATGAGGATGAATAGCAAAAGGATTTTCCTCGGCCCAAATATGGCTATTGCGAGAATTGAAAATACCTTCCCTTGTGAATTTTGCCTCATCAGTGTATAACACTTGCTTGATAAATTCCGGATTATTTCTCCACATACTTAAAAACCATCGAGAAAATTCAATTCGATCTGGATAGTCCTCTGGTTTCAGTGCCTGAACTTTTCTCAGTCGATATGGGTATAACTGCTGTTCATGCAAAGTCCTCCAAACAGATGATGAAGACACATGCAGCACTCTAGCTATAGATCTACTACTTTCAGACGGATGTTCAGCAGCATAGTTCAATATCTCCTCTTCTGTGATATAATTTCTTACAGTTCTCTGTATACCTGCATTCCTTCTGGTAATTAAAAAACTTCCTGTTTCCCTGAGTCTTCTGTCCACGTTTTCGAACGTTTTCAAATTAGGAATTCTATTTCTTCCAGGAAAATTTTAACGATACATTCTTTGTGCCAACCTTCCATTTCGTCCCGATTTTCCATAAATAAGGTGCATGTCCGCTAACTCTTCGAATGTAAAATTCATTTTCATTATACGAAATACACAATCAAACACTTTCTGACAGCTACGTTAACTTGGAAGTGTCATACGAATCTCATTTCATTTCCCCAGCCCCCTAACAAATTTATTGTTGTTAATGAATAAAGTAATCCTCATTGCTTAGGTGGATCAAAGATTGTTATAAGTCACGTGAATGTATTCTGAAACTATTCAACCAGTGGCTGAAGAACTCGAGAATATCGGTACAGTTATCTAACAAAACTATAATAGATATGCCCAGGAAACATTGTAGATGGCTAAGGTTGAAACAAGTAATGGTATTTTGGTTAATCGATAAAACTTGGATTTTTACCCAGTGAGAGAAGATAATTCGATAAAACATTCTGAGTTCAGTTTTGCCAACTATTCGTAATTGTCTTTGAAAATCGTTTGGATGGAACATTTTATTAAAAAATAAATCTCGAGGTAAAGCTATTCAGTAGGTCTGCGGGCTCACAACATATCTGCAAAAAAAGTTGGTAAAATGGTAGAAAATCCGCAATATGTTGCCGAAGTGAATAATTTTTCAAGCACACAATGAATGGTAGAATGATGAAAGAGTTCAAATAATTTCGGTTTTGGAATTTCGATTATTTTACTCGATTATTAATATTCCCATATGAGAATGCACCTATCAGTTCAACTCAATTTTTCTCTAAAACTACTGGTTTTTTCATAGTGAATGTTCATTTGGTTTTTACGTAAAATTGATCAAGGAATTCAAAAAAAAAAGGTTGTGGATATAAAGTCAGTGGCGTAAAAAATAAGGGGGGAAATATAAGCTATTACCCCGCTGGAACGCCACTGGCTACTGATACTGAAGCAAACATACCACTGGAGGAAGCACATTCTAGCTCGTAATCGATTTGCTGAGTTTCATTAATTTATTCCTTTTAGTCCGAGAGCTACGACGAAAAGGGTCTTTTTATTTTGCAACTTCAATGCCCTGTATTTTTGAAACGGCTCATTTCCGGACACACCTGTCCTACCTCATTTTTCACCATTTTGCAAGAGGAATGACGTGGTATAAGTTTGTCCGTCGAATTCTGAAACACCCTATATATATATATATATATATATATATATATATATATATATATATATATATATATATATATATATATACCAATGGGAGCTACTTTTTCTCCTATTATAGCTCAATAAGTAATGAACGACGATCTCTTTGAAAACATACTTCCCAAACTGAGTTTTGAAATAAAAAAAAATACGTTGATGACGTCATTTGTGCAATACCTTATGACAAATCTCATGTCAATAGATATGAAAAAAAATTGCAATTCACCATCGGAATAGAAAATAATCAGACCCTTCCTTTTATTGATACAATATATACAGCGTTACTCACGATCGATGGTAGGTTAGACGTTTCTGGAAAATGCAAATCATGATTTCTCTGAAAATTTCATTTCTCACATTTCCTTACCTGTTCTATCGATCTAAAATATTTTCAGCATTGCGGCGTTGCCACTTCTATCAAAAAGTCCTAGCAATTATATTTTTCCAAATAGAATACCCCGTATATTAATACATTTTTGGAATCACTCTAGTATTTTAATACTTTTATGTTGATAATGTCCTATACCTATCTTTATCTGTTTTCGAGATAAAAAATGAAATGTGCTAAATATGGTCCAAAACATAGCCTTAATTGAATTTAAGTACATCAGTACCCTCAATTCATGAGAAGTTGATATTCTGAGATAGTTTGAACAAACTCGGAATA
The DNA here is from genome assembly GCF_025532065.1 of Leptinotarsa decemlineata. NCBI lineage: Eukaryota > Metazoa > Arthropoda > Insecta > Coleoptera > Chrysomelidae > Leptinotarsa > Leptinotarsa decemlineata. The sequence goes on along the minus strand of NW_027412727.1, from coordinate 1,893,304 downwards.
TTCAAATAACACCAAGAAATCGACTCCATATCATACAGGGCGTGCTGAAATTACTATTATTTCCATTGTGCATAAAAGTAGTCAAAAGTTCATTTTTTCAAATGAAACCCCCTGTATATTACTCGATAAATTGAAAGATGGTGAAAAATTCTTCAAGATGATGTACATGTTCCATTACCTGAATCGTCAAGTTTTCTTAATAAAGCCGTTTTTGTGGAAAAATAGTTATTCACGTTTCACCTACAAGTGTTGAAGGTGGCATTTTTTTTTATGAGTGGGGATTATTGCAAAACGAGCGTCAGCAAGTGAAGCAAATTCACGAGCAAAATAAAATCACATTTAACAAATGTATCATAATTTTTTTTTTGTATAACGTTACTGCTGATATTAAAAAAAATTATAGGGATTTAAACACACGATCTTTGGATTACAAGGTATATGTTACAACTACATACGCCAACTCATGTTATTTCAAGAAGGATTATTGGTTGGTCATGAAAGACTTTCTACAGTTGGACTGAATACTACTTCGTCATTGTCAGTAACTTCACAGGGATTCAATATTACCAATAGCACGAACTGCATGTGTGAACTTTTCTAAATGATTTTTTGGTAGGTGTTCTGATTGAAGTGTTTCTATCAAAGAGATTTTCAATAACAGTTGTACAAAAATAATTTTTAAAGAATTTGATTTCTATGTAGCCGTGGACATATCAAGCTTATGACAGTTTGGTGACTTTTATAAGTAATTGATGAATGGTTATTGACGGTGTTTCAAAAAATCGCCAAAAATGAATGCAAATATTGATTATTCAAACGAAGTTCTTATGAAATTATTTATTAAACACGGACAGTGTATAATTAGAGAATTCAACCAAGTGTATCCTAAATTAACACCAATGAACGAGAGGAAGTTCGTAAGATTACAAAATAATTTCCTTTACTATGACTCCATGTTAAAAGCGACTTCAACATTACCAAAACCTGTTACTTCAAATGAGGACAATACTGTTAACGTTTTGGCATATTTTTATGCATATCCAGAAGCTTCCATTCGCAGTGCAGAAAAATATTTAGGTGTATCACATGCTTCAGTACAACGAATTTTGAAAAATCACGGAATGCATCCGTATAAATTTACCAAAGTTCAAGCTCTAATAGCAGAAGACTTCGAACGTAGGATGCATTTTTGTGAATCCCTTTTGATTCATACACAGGAAGATCGGGAATTTTTGTCAAAAATAATTTGGAGCGTCGAATCAAAATTTTCGAGGGATGCTATTTTCAATAAAAGGAATAAACATATTTGGGCTGATCATAATCCTCATGTTACGAAAGAAATGGGTTTTCAAGAAAAATTTGACCTGAATGTTTTCTGTATTCTGAAGAACAATAAAATTAGCTTGCTTATTTATGAAGACACACTGAATGCAGAGAGATATCTCCAAATATTAAGGAAGACTGTAACGGATTTTCTTGAAAATTTGCCTTTAGAGGAATATTGGAATTCGTGGTTTCAACTGGACGGTGCGCCAGCTCATTCCACCCAGGAAGTTTCCAGGAAACTTGACGAACTCTTCGACGATCGTTGGTTTAGGCGTTTAGGGCCATGGGATTGGCCACCGAGATACACGATCTCACGCCACTTGACTTTTTTATGGGGTGTTTTAAAAGAAAGGTTATACAGTACTCCAGTGCCTACCAAAGAAGAATTGCGACGGCGAATAGTGCGGAGTATTGAAGATCTGGATCCCCAGGAAATTGAAAAAGCAATCACAAGTCGCGTACAAAAAAACATTTTGAAGTGTTTAGAATGTAATAGACAACATTTTCAGCATTTATTGTGAAAATGTGATATTTTGTTTACAATTTTGTTATTTTGAATCATCATATTCTGTTATTGTCTGTACTTTCACATGTTTTAGCCCACAAAATCTTACTTTTCACCTAGAAATGACTGATTTTTGGTACAGTTGTTCCCTGGAAACTTTGAGCCATAGTCAAGGAAATTATTTTGTAACCTTAATTATTTTGTAACCTTACAAACTTTCTCTCGTTTATTGGTGTTAATACATGTTAATACATTTGGTTGAATTTCTTACACGTTCTGACAATGATTCCATCACTTTGTTCATGTGTATAATAAATAATTTCATAAGAACTTCTTTTTAATAATCGATATTTGCATTCATTTTGGAAGATGATTCGAAACACCGTCGATAACTCTTTATAAATTACTTATAAAAGTAACCGATCTGCTATAAGCTTGATAATTCCACTACTACCTGAATCCAAATTCTAAAAAAAAATAATGTTTCTAGAAGAAGCGACTATATTGAGAAAACCTGACGATTTAGGTATAGGGAAATGACATATCACCTTGAAGCATTTTTACCATCTTTCAATTTACCGAGTAATATACAGGGGGTTCCATTTGAAAAAATGACTTTTTGACTAATTTTATGCTCAATGGACAATAGTAATTTTAGCACGCCCTATTTGATATCGAGTAGATTTCTTGATGTTATTTAAATATTTCGAATTTGTCCAAACTATCATCAAAATATCAATTGTTCATGAATTGAGAGTACTGATGTACTTGATTTCAATTAACGCTATGTTTTGGACCATATTTAGCACAATTTATTTTTTATGTCGAAAACAGATAGAGATAGGTATATTACATTATCGACAAAAAAGTATTAAAATACCAGATCAATTCCAAAAATGTATTAATATACGGGGTGTTCCATTTTAAAAAATAAAGTTGCTGGGACTTTTTGATGGAAGTGGCAACGCCGCAATGCTGAAAATATTTTAGATCGATAGAACAGGTGAGGAAATGTGAGAGGTGAAATTTTCAGAAAAATTATGCTTTGCGTTTTCCAGAAACGTCTAACCTCCCATCGACCGTAAGCCACCGGTAGACAGCTGTTTCAGCCTATTGGGCATCGTCAGTACAGGGCAGGCGGTCCTCGATTGAAGACAAAATGAGAAAAACTAAGAAAGTACTTGAGTACGAGGATCGCCTGCCCGGTACTGACGATGCCCAATAGGCTGAAACAGCTGTCTACCGGTGGCTCTTAAATTGAAATCAATATGGGAATGATCAAGATGTACTTATCTAATAATTTTTTGATTTTCATGGAATTATTTTCCAGCAGCTTGACTGCATTAACCTTTCTAAAATTCATATCATTTCTAGAAACATGTGGATTCGTTTTCCGATGGCATTTCAGGTTAGCTTTCCAAATTTCTGCTACCGCAGTTGTCGGTTGATTGGTCAAATCACCAACACTGACATAAAAACTTGGCAAGTTGACTAGGGTGTCACACCAATAGGTGGTTCCACTTATGTTTCGCTTGCGTTTATGCAGTTATTTTCATCAAGTATTGTTTTGATTTTTCTCAATTTGTCTTAAATCGAAAACCGCCTGATGCCTGTTACTGACAATGCCCAATAGGCTGAAACAGCTGTCCACCGGTGGCTCTTAAATTGAAATCAATATGGGAATGATCAAGGAGTACTTATCTATTTATATATATATATATATATATATATATATATATATATATATATATATATATATATATATATATATATATATACATATTTATATATATATATATATATATATATATATATATATATAAATATATATATATATATATATATATATATATATATATATATATATATATATATATATATATATATATATATATATATATATATACATATATAGATAGCCAGGCGGTTCAACATGGGTGCTTTGTTCACTCACTCGAATTGACTGCCGTATCGGTCGGTGGTTCAAGCCCTGATCTGAACGATGAATTTGCACTTGCTATCGATTACTTCGTAATCACACGTTGAAAGGTAAGACATCGTTAATCCTTAGCTTGTACAAGTTTCGACTTCTGAGGGTTGTCGTTCATAGGGGTCCGACGGCTGGTTAACTGAAAAACAGATTTCAAACAGATATATTTCAAATGTCAACAACGTTAGTCAATAACGTTTTGCTGAATTTTCTAAAATAGGAGTACTTTGATTTTGTGAAATTTTTATATTTTTTGACCTACCCTGTATTCCTACCCTATATGCTGTTAACTTGCAACCATTCTAAGTGCACGTATAGAATAGTAAATAATTTTCTGATTCAGTTTTACAAATAAACGGAGTTTTGTTGCCATTCATTTTACAAATATTTTTCATCAAAATTATACTTATTTCCTATTTACATTCTTATAAATCATTTGAATTCTGCTTTGGGGATTCTTCATTCATTCCGGTGAAATAATGATCTGATATTCTAATTGGTTAACATTTCCATTTTCAGCACAGAATGTCAAAACGCCGACGACACTCAAAGTTTCCTTTGATGTAACCACTCATCTCTACCAGAAATTACAAGATTCAATTAACAAAGAAATAAATAGTTCTCGAGACAGATCCTTAGCGTGTTGTTAAGAAAACAGATATTTTGTCTTCAGTATTCGGGATCATACGCTAAACTGCAACGATTTTCGCGACAAGACAAAATCTAATTCAATTAGATGAGTCAGTCAATTACAATCCACTATAGAGGGGGTCATGAAATTGAGTTAATTCGCAAAATTAGTATTATTCATCAAGTTACAAAAGTGAAACAGAGGCGGTATTGAAAAACATCAGAATATCCTTCTGACATAAATTTTGAAATCGTTGTTTTCATAGCAGTTTTGAAGAAAGGACTCCTAACGTAATTTTTTCAAATGGCATTTCCCAAAAATTTGCGGTTTATTGGAGTCTCTAAGTCACTCCAATTAGTGTCCATATCATTTATATAACGTGGGTGTGGTACTATAACTAGACAACTCAAAAACAACTGTTTTGAGAAAAATGGGTTTTTTAATTTTGTGAATACTATCTATTAGATCTAGGAGTAAAAGGTTTTCAAGAATGAACCACTTTTTCCCTTGTAAAATGAAAAAGGTCTCAAGATTAGAATTACAACTGTTTGAAGGATTAACTCGTTAATTAATTTGATACAATCAATTAATTCCCAAGATATCTAGTTTTAGCACTATATTATTTCGGAAAAGTCAAGATCAGGCCCATGTTATCCTTTTGTTTCTGGTAGGAATAATCGTCTAAATTGTGGGAAATGTTTAATAAAATCTACTCCATTGAAGGTTTAAAAAATTTTTAATAATGAACTTCAAAAGTTAAATTAATATAATTACTTATTTCAAGGAAATACATTATTATTATTTTTTTAAAAAAGTTAAAGTAGTTGTTAGAAAATAAAAATTACAAAATAAATTATAAGTTAGTTTTGTCATCAGGTTCTGATCTTCTTCTTGCTTCATGAGGAAACCCGCTGTACTGCCCATGACAGGTAGTATGGACTTAAAAAGGGATGATAGGTCATTGTATTTTGCCGAACAAATAGGTATCAGTCCATTGTAGAGGGTTTGTAGCGCTTGATGCGTTGATTTCCTAGTTTTTTTTTTATTACAGTCACCTACTCTAAACCCCGTGTCAGTGAAATTTTCTTCGTACTTGAAAGAAGCCTCTTTCTCAAACCTGATGAAGCACATTTTTTGCAAATGAATTGGTTGACCTTTTCTGTCCTTTTTATTAAAATTATAATTAGCTTGGACAAAACTCTTCCAGTCTAAAAATTCAATGTTGTCTTCAACTATCTATGATTTGTCTCCATTTTTTCCATCACTTCTTGCTATCGTTTTCCAATCACCGGGACAGTAAACCTTCCCAACTCGCCTAACTTCTGAGCTAATTGCTGAATGCATTGAGTCACATTCCATTTCTGAATGGCCTGAAGTTAAAAATTTTAAATCAATGGTTTTTATTTCAAGTTCCGTTACAGCATGGAGACACATCCCCGCAACAAACTGATTCAAGTTTTGAGCTCCACAGCGATCACTAAAACAACGAATTTGGTCCGCTTTGCTAGGGAGGGATTGAAAATATTTCCAAATACATGATGCTACTTCACAGCTACCTCTCCTACCCTCCCCATCATGCCACATGTAACATTGACCCTCTTTAGATACAACGTTGTATATAGTAAAGTTGTAGGTTGCCAAGCGAAGTTTATAAAAAAGGGCATTGTTCTTTGGGTCTGTGGGTACCATGAGAACTTGCTGAAGGTCATAGATGATAGAAACAATTTTTTATGTGACATTTCAGCTTCGTCCCTGTCTTTGGTTTTTTCCATCCTTGCAAGATCTTTATTTTGTAGATGAAGTTCATGATCACCAACTTCCTCACCATCTGAGACTGCTTTACAAATGCGGCACTGGTCTTTTTTCGGATGATGCGGTGACAAGTTATACTTGGTATCAACAACGTGTCTGTATGCCCATTCTTTGGCTTTTGGCTCAGAATTTTCATTGCACCATGTTTCATACAAACGATACATTTCTTCTGTGTTGAGCCCAAATATTTCCTATCCGTATCTGAGCGTGTATAATGTGATGGGACAACTGGAAAACTTTCTATGCGGGTTTTGACGCTTTCTTCAGGTGAGATACATTTTTTTTCACGTTTTCCTCTCATGTCATGAACGGTTGTGTTTGTGTTTGTCCTTTTAGTCATAACTATGTCTACTACACCTTTCTTAACACCAATGGTATTAATGAACATAGTTTTACAATCCCTTACTTTTTTCCATCGATAGGTAAAAAGTACAAACCTTGATTTTTAACCTTTTTCAATACCAGTTTGAGCAGCAGCTTTCCTCTTGACTGTATTGACATTGTTCCTGATGAGTGAATGTTTAGAAAATAGTATCTAATAAACAAAGACCCTTAACAATGAAATTCAAACGCACTGAAACTTAAAATAATTGATTCAAATACACAAATTAGTGATACACATCACGAAATAAATCAAATCAAACACATAAACGAGAGACAACACGATAATCCAATCTGCTCTCCATTAATTCTCCAGGCTAACTAGAGTAAACTGCGCATGACAATGGAATTTAAGAGCATGCTGAAACTAGACAACTCTAGTTGACCACATTTTGCACTAAAATGTCTGACGTACAAGTTGAATAAACTAGATAACTTTAGTTGTCCACTTATAGAATTCCCTGATTCCATCAAATAAAAATTGTCTAGTTGTAACATGTGTCGCTAGATGTCACTACAGTCGGCTTTGCAGTTATCTACTTATAGCATATGAAAGCTTGCATATACTCATGCCAAATAGGTAGATAACAGGAAATCGAAAACAAATTAGTTATCTAGTTATATTACTATACCCACGATATAGTGTCCCAGAATTAAGTAGAGGGAAGATTTGAATTAATCTGTTTGGAGAGACTCAGAAATGTCCTCCTTGAGAACATCGACATCATACTAACTTTTTTTCGAAAAAATATCACCAACTTTAGTTTTCGAAATGACTTCACAAAAAATTCATAGGCAAGTTATACTTGGGTCTCCCTGTCATTATTTATATTACATCATCAGTATCTTTTGTCGGGTTTCTGAGCCGTCAAAATTGTTATAAGAAGTACTTACATAGTATTCAACGAAAGTCATTTTTTGTGGAGGAAAAAATCAGTTTCTATATCTACCTTTTTTGGGTAATTGTTACCTTCCACAATCTGAAAAAATATAAAAATTATATTGGAGAACTTTATACAAGTGTAGAAGGGCAAACTTTTTAGTTTACCCCGATAAGTTACTGCGTAAAAATCAAAGTATTTTTCACAAAGAAAAATCAGTAACTTGTCGTATTTAACAATTTTGCCTATCAAAAAAAAATTATTAAGAAATAATACTTATCTATTACGTTTCGGAGGCCGAAATCTGCCTCCGTCTTCAGAAATGGATAAAAAATTCGAATATATTCGCAGTTATTCCTTTTTTGATAGCTTATTTCTTTACTTCTTCGACAGATGTCAAAGAAGTTTTGAAATATGAAATTATGTCAATGTTGTTGATTGACAACTGAAACATTCGATGTAATACAAGGTACTCTCCGATATCAGTTTGTTGCCATTTCGCCACTATCCAAAGTTTTCTTCAAGATTATAATTATAATTTTTATATTTTTTCAGATTGTGGAAGGTAACAATCACCCAAAAAAGGTCGATAAAAAAACTCACATAGTCTAATCAACAAGTTCAAAAACATGAGAAATAGAGATAAGGGTCGTAAAAATATGAGCGATAGCTCATTCTATTCGGAATCACCTCTAGAAAAATGTTTTTGAATGGTTTTGGTGCAGGTAAAAAATTGCAATTGTTATTAACAAAATGAGATAAAAGAAATGGTATTTAGTTTTTCGTTAATAACTCAAAAAATATTGATATTTGAGCAATATTAAAAAAAGCTCGTTGAAGAGTTTAATGTGAAAACAGACATAGCTGGATATCAATTGAAAAAAAAAGTTCATCAACAATTTTCAGATATTTCATTTTGCAATAGTTATAAAAACACATAATCAATGAATGAATAAATTTTTATGAACTTTCATCGCAGGATCGTATGAAGTATATAAATCAAAAGGGCTCCACGAAGTTTAGAATTTATAGGCCAATTATTTATACCTTCTATCCCATTATTAATGCCAACGGAGATTGGGAAAAAATTTCTTAGTTAACAATTGAATAACTTCTTGAAAAATGGTGATAAAACGTTTTTCCTACAGGAAAGTGTTGGAGAGAACCTAGATTTTTTTCAAAATTTTAAAATGGCATTTAATGTTATGAAAAAAATTATTTCTTTCGATAAACTCTCTTCAGCGGCAGCGCGCGCATGCCGCAACAGCCCTATTTTCAACGTCAAATTAAAATTATAAGTAATGGAGATAGAGTTTCGGGAGTCAATACTTTTTTATCGGAAATTTCCCCCTCTTTAACGAGTTTTTTTCAAAATTGCCTAAGTAATAATATTTTTTGAGGTATTAACGAAAACTAAATACCATTTTCCTTTATCTTATTTCGTTAATAACAATTGCAACTTTTTACCTGCACCAAAATCTTTAAAAAATAATTTCTAGAGGTGATTCCAAATCGAATGAGCTATCGCTCATATTTTTAGGACCTTTATCTCTATTTTTTATGTTTTTGAACTTGTTGATTAGACTAACATCCTGAATTTTGAAAGCCGACTGTTGTGTCGAGGCGATGACGCAACAGGTTGTGATTGTGGTAGAGGAATCTGACCGGGGCACGGTGCATGGTGCTATTTTCGTTCTGGCAAAGATAGGGTTTATATTGAGTTGAGCTTCAGTGTTTTTCCGTCCCATTGGAATTAACCCTGTGTTTATGGATTTCTATCGGTACCGGAACTGATTGATCTGATTGATCCCTTGGCTGACGCTAGTAATTTCTCTCGCTAAGCACATGATCCGCTACTGCTGACTTATCTGTTTGTGCCAATCTGCATTTTTTTCATGTTCCTCCATCTAACTATCCATGAACATAGTGAGAGCGAAATCAGAAACATTTCTATTCGATATGTTACTCTAGGTATCTCTGAACTTCGCAGCCTTGGGGTCATATTGATTATTTCAGTGGGATTGAAGGACCAATATCCTTTCAATTTTCTTACCAGCATCTATAATTTCTGAACTAGTGGTCGAGTACGTAACCTAAATCGAGCATATGCTTCCTGGGCAACTATCATTATTCAATTGTGATTTGTATTTGTTGATAAAAATAACAGGTATCGTTGACGTTTTTTGCTATTTTTCCACTTCTAGTATGAAGAATAACTCTTTGGCAATAATACTCGAAAATATACTAATTATCACTATTAAAAGTTTACACTACTTTTTAAAATAATAAAATTATTTATAACAATAATATGCAGTTTGTATCAATTGTGAATGAAATTATCACGAATATCACCGGAAAATAATGTTACGAACATGAACATTTGACGACAATTGTAAGAAAACAAATCGATATATGATAAAACATATTTTTAAAAGAACAATTGCATCATTTGCATATTGGATCATTACACGAAATTTCCTGAAACGTATATTATCATATTTGCTTTATTCATTTTGAAGTGAAAAAATTGCGGAAAACATCAAAAATTCCTATTATTTTTATGAGAAAATACAAATAGAAATTATTAATAATGTGTGATATTGATGACTTATTTATTTTGTGAAAATTCATCTTCAATTAGATATAGGAATAAATTTTTTTGTCTAATTTCCACTTACTTAATGTATTGATATCAATACGACCAAGGTTTCGGTTTTCATACCATAATCAAGTGTGCTAGAACACTTGAGATTGGTGTAAAAACCGAAACCTTGGTCGTATTAATATCAATACATTAAGTAAGTTGAAATTGGACAAAGTATTTTATTTCTATATCTAATTGATTAATAATGGTTAGTTAAAAATTTGCTATGAAGCTCATTTGGAAGATTTATGAATTTTCTGTTAGAATGAATCCGAAGTTTATTTTTATATCTTTAATAGTTTCAAAGTAGTTTTTTTACTTCATATATCGAGTGATTTATGCAATTTCTATAGAACATGATTTTTGAAAGTACAATCAACAACATTCTTTTCCAGAGTAAGAAATGTATGATAGTTTTTATTATTTTCGACAGTTTGAGAAAAACATATATCGCGGTTGGAAATTTGCTCACAACAAATCATTCATTTATCATTTCTAGAGGGATGTTATCTTTGATTTTCATAATAGACAACATTTTTAAACTTATTATTCCAACATTTGGGATTTAAAAAACGATAACGAACAATTGAAAATTGTTGTTGAAGGAATTTGTTTTCTCTTTAACTCATACCTCAAAGACAGAAAAATTATTGAATAAATTAAAAATACTCACATTCATTTCGTTTTTACTATGAAACAATTGAAATGAACGCAATATTTTTTTTTCAGCTTCCAATACTGGATTGAAACACTGAAAAAAATAGTCTTCAAAGCAAAACATTATTTGGAAAATTATTCAAATATTTCTCATGGTCTTCAATGAAGACGCAAATCAAGTAACATATTGTTATTTGATGATTACCTAGCGTCTACAATACTTCACTTCGAAATTTTCTTCCACCAAGAATCAATTATTCATTGTATTCAGATTATACCCTAATCATTATATTTTTTATTTTCATCAATATTCAGTTAGTTTGTTTTTGTGAGGTACTCGCTGTGAACGCCGCGTTTGCATCTCCAAATTCACCTGCTGAGGTCTATTTTTGGCGATGAATTGAGATTGTAAATAATAGAGATAGAGTTCCGAGAGGTGGCACTTTTTTTAGAGGATTTCTTTCTCTTCAAGGATTTTTATTCAATTTCACAATTTTTTATAGTTTATGAAATATTTGCAAAAACCTCAATAATTTTTGTTGACATCCTTATATGATTGAAACTTTTGCAATTTTTTATGTACTGAGAAAACGGTTTCAGCACATTTCTCTAGATAGCATTACGGATTGATTGAGCCGTAGCACGTATTTTTCAATTTGTGAGCTTTTTTGAACAATGACAAAATATATGAATGAACTGAAATTGAGGTGGCAAGGAGAAAACCAGCTCCGTCCTGATTTATACATCAATGTCAAATCGTTTCGGAGAAAAATAAAATTGTTTTAATCACAAATGCATAAAGAGTGTTTCATTTATTTCAAAAGGTGTCAAGGCATAGAGTGTTTTGAAAATAAGTTTTCATACTCGGCTTTCTCATTTGATTCCATTGCGAATGAAATTGAGATTTTTCGAAATCCTTTTGATACCGACATTGAAACCCTAACCCCCGAACTCCACATGGGAAGTATTCTACAGGGTAGTGATATGTATTTAGAACTGATATCAATACTCATCTTTGTATTTCATACGAGTTTTTCTAATATCACTATTTGATAATCTCTATAAATTTGCTCGTGGGCCATTTTTCGGTTTTCGGTAGTATTTACTTGCATGGACACGTAAAGTGTGTTCACAAATATGAGTTAACCAGGTTAGTATTTCATATGTTTTATGTAGTTGTGTTGCGATGTTTATATGTCTACCTATCATGAACGGTACGTGGGCTCTTTCATTCGTTGTTTGTTCATCTGCGTTACGGCGTACGGAAGCTTTTGGTCTTGAAGCCTAATCAATTTCAGATAAAATATATTCATTCTGAGGTAATTAAGTGAGGTGATCCAGGTATTCTGGTTCACTCTTCCATATGGAAAGAGCTCTTCCATATAAACGAAAAGGCTTGTTGTGAATTTTTCTGTATGGGTTATGAATGTCACGTATGAAACTGTGGTAATTTTTTATTTCACTGGAACAATGAAGATTATTTATACATATATGAAAATAATATTAATGTGTTTCTTTATACTTTCTAATTCAGTTGTTAATACCGACAGTGTCAAAAGTTCAGACTTTTTTGTTACAACTTGCCTGGTATTTATATAATAATATGATAAAATATATGGATACGTGACTTCAAAATAAAGTTCGAGTCCCATGGGGGAACTCTGAAATAGCCCAAGCAATTGCTGAATGAAGAAACAAATTCAACATATTCAAAATACTCCCAAAATACTACTTTTGTCTCGTCATCAGAGAGCTATACACCACTTTCTGAAATCTGAAATAAAATGAAAGCAATGAATGGAAAACAATTTCCAACTTCTTCATAAACTCTCATCGTGAATGGGCAGTAAGTAACCAATGACAATATCATCAAAGCGAAAACAGTCACTCTGGAACTACATAAAAAGATATGTCCAAAAAAGACGTATGCCAATAAACAGAGGAAAGCTATCATCATTCATGTCCTCAAATGTAATGAAGATATGAAATTGCCGTCAAGCTTTCGACTACAATTACTCATCTGTTGTATGAGTGGCACTTAGAGAAGATGATGAGTGAGCGCCTGATGTGGAATTTGGAAATACAAATTATCATCTCACCATTCCAAGCAAGTTTTCGATGGTCCACCATCAACCAGCTCACACTTTTAGAACACCCAATTCAAGATGGCTTCGCGAAACGAGAACACATGGTTGCCGTTTTATTTGAAATAGAGAAAGCCTATGACGCAACTTGGCGTTATATTATTCTTAATATTATATACGATTTGAGAATCAGAAGAAATCTATCAATATTCATCTAAGGATTTCTGCATAATTTGAATCAAATGAAACAATTTCAGTCGACACGTCAAGAAGAGTACTTTGACCTTTGAAGGTGACTGCCACAGTTGCGGTGAAAATGTTCGGAGATTATGACCAAAGACCCCACGACAAAACCCGAAAACTTATCAATATATTGACGCCAGACGTAAAAGCATACATTCCAAAATTCGATCATATTAGTTTGGATTCCTTGCCTTATAGTAATTGACGAACATGAGAAAACTGACACTGCAGCAAGAGCTGCAACTGAAAATGATGTCGATATGAAGATAACTATGAGTCCATATGATACGAAAAATTTCACAAAAAACCTAATACTCAACAAGGCAATACGAAAGGAAGAACAATGCTTTCAAATTCGATATTGCAGCCATGATACTTCGACAAGAGCTAACGAGAAGAGAATAAGTCATAATAATACGACTTGGAATAAATCATACGATATAGTGAGAAGACAAAGTCTACAATGCCACCAATATGAAGCTGATCGACAACGATATAACTTACCAAATGATATCTTGTTTCAGTACCAAATATATGATAAATGTTCTGAATTTTCTGAAAGCAACATAACTCCCATACGTAATATAAACAGTAATTGTATCCTACGAAATAGCTAATGAGCTCAGTAGTTGATGCCAGAATTATGAATGAAAAATAATATTATAAAATAATGTAATATAAAATGATATGATATAAAATATGATATAAGGTATAATATAATATAATATGATATAATATAATTATAATATAATATAATATAATATAATATAATATAATATAATATAATATAATATAATATAATATAATATAATATAATATAATATAATATAATATAATATAATATAATATAATATAATATAATATAATATAATATAATATAATATAATATAATATAATATAATATAATATAATATAATATAATATAATATATCCCCAGGAAGGATGTTTCGCTCAGACCGATCATTAACTCCAGAGAGCTCCTCCCTGAGTATCCCTCCTTCATCAATGTAGGGGTTCAATTTATGCAATTTATGCGCAATCTTTATGAGTACCTTCATAGCTTCATCTAGTTCTTCAGCAGTTAAATAGTTAGAACTTTGATTTCAGCAGGATACATACCTCTTGATACAATGTCTGCTGGATTATGTTCTGTACTAACATAGTACCATTCTTGTGAGGTGGAAATATTCTGTATTTGACCTACTCTATGACTTACAAATGTCTGTAGTCGATGAGGAGAGATCTTTATCCAACCAAGAACAACAGTTGAATCTGTCCACATGTAGGTGTTATCAAATTGTATCGATAAAGATACTTTGACTGTTGTAACCAGTTTTACGAGCAGAAGAGCTCCACATAGTTCCAATTTCGGAATCGTGCTGGTCTTTAGAGGTGCAACCTTGACCTTAGAACAGAGAAGGGATACCTTGATACTACCATCTGTTCCGATAATTCTTAAATATACCCAAGCACCATATGCTTGCGATGACGCTTCTGAAAATCCATGGATATCCACTTGAACATAATTCGACATTAGAGTATGTCGAGGGATGCTCAATTCATTTAGAACGGAGAATTGAGATTGCAAATTTTCCCATTGGTAATCCAAATCCAATAGCAATATTTCATCACAAGATAATTTTTCACACCACAGATTTTGCATCAGTGTCTTTGCTATCATAACACAAGATGCTACCAAACCGAGTGGATCAAATATCTTAGAATTATCAGATTGTATTTGTATATTTGTTTCGATTTATTGGAAAATCTATTGAAAATTTCAAGACATCCTGTTTGAACTGCCAATATAATTCCAAAGTTTTACTTTGATTCTTTTCTCCGAAATGAACAACATTGTCATCAACCAGGGTACTATTGACTTGTTGAAGAAGGCCCTCATTGTTTGACACCCATTTTCTTAAGTTCATTCCGCCCGCTCGGAGGACGAAGGAAATGTCCCGACATTAGGCAAGAGCCGTCTCTGCGGATTCCGTACCAGTTAACATATCATCAACATAGAAGTCTTTTGAAATGACCTCAGCGGCGGCTGGATATTCAGATGAATGCTCAATGCCTAGTTGTTTCAAGCATCGTATTGCTAGGAAGTGGGTGACTGCGTTCCATACGTTACGGTATTCAGAGTTTACTCCTTCAACTCATCAGAAGGATTTGCTCTCCAAACTGTTTTTTTATGTACCGCATGATACCATGCGGTACATCTATGCAATGTCCGCGCATAACATCACTGAATGTTTTCTGAAGCTCAATAAAACCATGAACAAATCTTTTTGTAACTTTGGCCCTGTGTATTGAATATCGTTCAGAGAAAGTCCAGAAGATGTTTTCGAGGAACCATTGAAGACTACTCGAAGTTTTGTAGTTGAGCTACTCTCATTGAGTACACCATGATGAGGTAAGTAGAAATAGAAAAATGATTCACCTACCAATCCTTCACTCTCTGACAAATGTCCCATTCTAAAATACTCCTCCATGAATTATACATACATTTCTCTCATTCACGAACTTTTTTGCAGTCTTCTTTCTAGAGACATGAATTGGTTGACAGCATAGTGTTTTGATCCGCCCAGTTCAAGAGGAGATCGTTCGAATAGTATCTGAACAATAAATTCACCATCTTCTTTCCTTTTAATGGTTTTACAGAAGATGTCTTCACACTCCCGGTCTTCTCTCGAGAGATAGATTCTACCCCCTAATCTCTGGTTCAGGATCAGGGGGTAGAATCTATCTCCCAAATCTTTTCTAACTGAGATTGTATGTCAATCAGGGTCATTTTACATCGAACAGTACTTTTTTGTCTCATCAATGTGAGCGGACCTGACACCACCCATCCCATGTGAGTTTTCTGAAGGGTTGGTTGACCTCTTCCCAACTTGAACTGACCCACACATAACAGATTATAAAATACTTCTGCACCAAGAAGCATATCAATTTTTTCTGGATAGGCAAATCCAGGATCAGCCAATTTAATATCGGTTGGAATATCCAAATGTGGAATATGAAGCACCTGACTTGGGATCGAATCACTAATTGTAAGAACAATCAAACATGAAATTTTCATTAAAACATGATTTAAACATGACGGTGACCTTATGCTTGATGTTGGTAACATCTTGATTTATACCAATAATCGAAATATTGACAGGATATTTTTGCAACCCCAATAGCCCTAAGAAATATTTTGTGATGAGGTTAGATTGAGATCCGTTGTCTACCAATGCCCTACAGTGATGGGAAACTCCATCTGAACCAAAAACCTCAAAAACAACCGTCGACTATAAGACCTCATTACTGCCAACACAAGAATCCAAGAAAAATTTCTTACCTGTTCTGATGGTCTCGGTTTGGATTCCTCAGATCTAGTTTCAATTTGAGTATTGTTTTGATGAGTCGCTATTGATGAATTACTTACAGTATCATGATGTTGAGTATGGACGTCATGATGCAATAGCGAATGATGTTCAGCTCTACACTTTCTGCATGTACCTGCATTACATTCCTTACTTATATGATTAGCTTTTCTCAAACAGTTCAAACAAAGCCCTACTCTTTTAGCTTGATCAAATCTCGAATGTCATGTTAGTTTCAGAAAATCAGGGCAATTCGTTATATAATGTTCACCATTTCAAAACCCGCAACATTGTCCTGATGTACCCAAAAATGTTTTATTAACTTTTGATTTCGTTTGGTATCTAGACTCATTATTTTCATCTTTATATTTATTTCTTTCAATGTTTTGCAACATGTCTATCCTATTTTTCAGAAATTCTTTAAAACTACCTAACGATGGAACTTTTTCTTTTGGTTATTTTTTCTCCCAAACCCGGAAGGTTATACAATCAAATTTGTCTATCATAAGATATATGATGAGTGGATCCCATGAATTAGTTTCAATGCCTAATTTTGCCAGGAAAAATAATGTTTTTGTTAAAGTATCATGCATATTTCGTAAGATTAATGCAGATTCTTTATTTTTTCTGGAATTTCACCAAAGATTTCAATTGAAAGTTGACCAACATCCCAATAGTTTCCAAACCACTTCATAATTTTCCGCTGAAACATTCACCATTTCACACACCTTTTGTGCTTCTCCTTGAAGAGCACCTTTCAGAAAATGGAATTTCTCTATATTTGATATGCAAGAATTACTGTGTACCAGAGATTCAAATGTGTCTCTAAACTCTAACCAGTTTTCCAAATCACCACTATAAGAAGGTATCGGAATCGACGGTAACCTAGGTATTGCAGTAAGAGATACCATACCCTATGTAGACCCCAGTGGGCTTACACTATTATCACCACCTACATCATGTCATTGTTCATTAGGCACACTTGTAACATCAAAATTGTTTGTGCTTTTCCTAAAACCAGCCAGAATTTGTTTTCCTCTCGCAGTGTTTTTATAAAACATATCTTCAAAATTTATTCTACTCTCAGTTTCACTCTGATAATCCTCATCAGTAACAACTAGATCTATCTCATTTTGAATTTGCTCGAATTCATCAAGCAAACACGAAGCTCTTTCTAATCGTGAATCTAGTTCCACTATCGAATCATCATTAATTGAGTTTTGGTTTTGAGCAAAATCCTTCAGAAACTTAATGAAATTTGTTAATTTTTCCTTAACAATACCTTTTTTGCGATTAAGAACTTTTAATTGATTTTCTAACATGACTTACTAATTGAATTCAATCACCCAAATTGACATAGAACCGAAATGAACAGGAATAAGGAAAGAATTGAACGACTCACCAATTCATTATAAATTGTTATCTCCGCCACTGTTTCACGGTGGCTATGCTTCACCAGGTATCGTATCCACACTCGATACCGTGAAAACATTCGCCTACAAATACAAGACAGTAAATGTTGCCAGATCTTGAACGTCTACACAAAATATAAAGAATTATGATATTCTGAACACTACGGACTAACGAGATTTCACCTTTTAAGTTGTGATTCTTAACCCATTGAGTCCCAACTTATTTTTTTTTTAAAAAGATAAATTTTCTCTAAAGTCTTCATTTTAGGGGTCACTTAGTACATAAATATTCTTAATTTGCAAATCGGTGCTTAAGGGTCAAAATTGTAGGGTGTCCTATAAATATGACGCTGGAAATTAAAGGTTTTATTTTATATAATTATTACAAGAAAAGTAACAAAACATTTATTTTAAATGATAAGGATTGAAGCAGTCTTTGCACAGAGTTACTAAACATTTTACACAAAATGTAAGAGGCTTTGATTTGCAAGCTTTTCCTTGACATCTTCTTTGTTTGTCCCTACGTTCCATGAAATGTCCCTTTCGGTCAAATCTTACATCATCAAAGACTAGTGGGACGCCCCATAACTGATTTCACTCCCAATTTCATATATGCCACTGCGATTGCTCTTCTAAAATTTAGCAAGCACATATCTGCGGAGTTGACGATCCTGTAGAGAATCCATGCATTTACAACGGCCATATCAATCATTCGTGTAAAGAGTACCCAATACCACTTTTTTGCCCTTATTTGTACAGCATATTTACCTACATCCCAATCATGTTGATCTACTCCACCCATATGAGTGTTATAGTTTTTCAAAACCCGTGGTTGAGGTATATTTTTCTTTTCTTTGGCTTTTCTATCCCATCGGGGCGCTTGTGACAGGGGTTCTATATAGTCATGATTTGTTGCGATAGAGACACACTTATTGTCATTCCACTTCAAGATAAGAATTTCACCATTACTGTCAAATCTGTGATCAAAAGTTCCCCGTGGATCTTTTGCTAGGCTTTTGGAATCCTTTATTGTACATTTTCCTAGTCTATTTTCCCTCAATGTGCCAGTGGCTCTGAATCCCTTCTCTTGCAGATGCAGCAATAAATCTCTACTAGTGAATAAATTGTCGAAATAAACACAATAACTTCTAGGGTTTTCAACACTGTCTAGTAAATTGACAACTACCCTCGTTCCCAAATTGAGGTCTTGATTTTTTGCTACGTTCGTAGAGGTTTCAGCACCACAGTACAAATCGAATTTGAAGCAATAACCATCAGAGCGACATAAAGCCCAAAGTTTATATCCAAAGCGGATCGGTTTCCCACGTATAAACTGTCTTCTAGATATACATTTCTTCACAATATCAACTCCAAGATCTTCTTCTCCCGACCAGTAGTTTTTTTCAGAAGGCAACTTGTGATAACCCGAAAAAATCAAGATACCCATAAAAGCTCTTATTTCTTCTGGTGAAAGACTCATGCTTGTATCATTTTTTACTGCCGCAGCGTATCTAACTGTTTCTTTAGTTATATAGACCATAATGTCTTCTGTAAAAAACTTTTCTTCGAAAATTTGATCAGGAGTCTTGTCTTCTAACAACACTTTTGATTCGGCTAACTTATCAATAACTTCTCCACCTTCTGCTGGTAATTTTGTGTAAATAGGGTTAATTTTGCGCCACTTAGGTGATATATCTGTAAGGAGTCTTTTCTTCTTCAATCTCGGAGGTACATTTGGAACGCTATGAGAAGGTCCTGCTATTGGTTCTGCTTGTAATTCTTCGATTTCGTCTTCTTCTTCAATAATATCTTGCGTGGTATTGTATTGCAACTCAACTTCGCGTGGTACATCATGGACATCAGCTATTCCTATAAAAGAACAAATATTGTATAATAAGTATACGTAATAATATTATGTTGTGCAACATACCTATTATATCTTCATCTGCCTCGTCCTCATCTGTCAGTGAATCAGCGTCTGGCGGGAGCACGACCAAGGCAGATTCAAGTTCTTCAAAAAAATTTTGGTCATCTATTATATCTTCCAATTCTTGGACAGTTAACGCCCGTTTAGTTTGATACATTTTCGGTTATTGCCGTATAAAAGACGCTGCACATACACTTCACGTAATACAGTTACAATCAGTAATCAAACTAGGTTATGTTTAATTTTGTGTGGTTATGTTTCTCATAACAGCTGTGGACAGTTGATCATGGTAAGTGCCAGCGTCTTATAAATAGGACGGGCATATATAGAGCACTGTATATCTTTTGCTCTTTCAAAACATTTTGTAAAACATACCCATTAAGTAACAATAATATACTGTGAGGTCAACCTATGCAGTTATTTCATTTACAAAATACACACAACAGAAAATAAAAATATTACACACTTCCTACAACTATATTTGAACAAAAAATATTAGACTTTCTATAATTATGAAAAAAATGGCATAATAAAAAAATGATTTGTTGTATGTCCTATTTATAGGACACTGGGACTTAATGGGTTAACACGGGCAAGTGGAAATCGAACGATCAGCCTGGGACTTGAACCATCGACTCACACATCGGCCGATTGACTTAGTGAACAAAGCACTCATGTAGAACCGCCTGGTTACCGACCGACTGAAGATCTATCAACTTGAATATTGATCAGCAGTGAGGATTTTGGGATGTTTTTGTCAGAATAAATTGTGCAATTCGGCAGACGACCAACTACCATTGAGATACCGTACTCATTCATGGACGGATTGAGGCTGCTTATTTCACTATAGTGCTGCTGGGGTATTTTATTGACAATACCTGTGCTTTGGGATACATCTAATTGACAACTGCTTTTCTAGCATGATCTACAGATCTTAGAAATATGCAGCCACAGTAAGCCTTTTTGGAAGAATCCGCGAAGTCATGTATTTCTATATAAATCGAATTTATCCCCGGGTAACTGCCGATTTATGCGAATATCATCAAAAATTGAAAACTTACTCTGGTATTCTGTCAAAAAGAAAATATATGTAACGGTAATCTGTCGTTCAAAGTAACGTTTTCAAGCCACAGTTGTTGTAAAAAAATCTTCGCGAAAACGAAACAAAGACTCAATAGTCCAAGAGGATCGAATACTAAGAACTTTGAGTAACCGACATCCCTCTTATATCAGACATAAATTCGTCTTTCGAAAAACACCAAGACAAGTTTAGAAATTTTCATTATCACAAACTTCATGAGATCAGCTAAACAACCTATTTTATTGACCAATATAAGAGCCCTAGAATCATTTGAATAGAACTTTCTCAGATTGAAACAACCTTGTTTCGACATGTGCTGTTTCTGGGTATTCAGCTGAATTTTCTTGTGCTAATTGAAAGAGGCATCTTATCACAAGAAAGTTTTCACTGATTGTACCATATGTAACTGTATTCGACTCGTAAGTTTTCAATGGCTCTTATAAATTTTCACGGTGGACATTTCTCTACAAACCCTCTGCTCGGGTGAGATCAATATGTGGCGGTACATTTTCTCTACATCTCTGGCACATACAGAATTATGTTGCAATAATCTAAATGAAAAAATTAAAAGCTCGTTTCGAATTATTGGTCCTACCGTTTGTATATTATTTAGGGGGAAACCACTACCAAGTGGGGCGAATGCATCAAAGACTATTCTCAGTTTAATTGTCAGACTGTTTCCCTTAATTACTTCTGGTGACACATGAGTTTGAAAAGAAACACATGTGTTGAAATTTTCAAATTCAGTCTTGTGTTGCATACCTTCATATTCGTTCATGAATTCAACATATTGCACTTTAGGACTAGGTTTTGTTTGAAATTTACGTTCCAATGATGAAAATATGTTTTCAGCTATGAGTCTCGTAGTTTTCGAAAACATTATTTTAATGAAAACTTGACTATGAATCTATCGTTTTTGGAATGTTCAGTATTTTCTCTAAAATGATTTTCACAAGCCAGTTCTTCCTATGATGAATTTTATTCTGAAGATCACTCTCTCATATTCCAGAATGAAACAGTTGAGCTTGAATATTGAATGTCTGGCTGAATATGCATGAGGTCATCAAAAATTGACCGCCGCCTTATGGTCCTGGAACTTTCCAACCGAATCGTGTTTTATTCGGAATCGATTTCTTTGCACCGAGTGAAATTTCTCCTATACATGATAAATTCCAGAAAGGATTAGAATATTTACTGGTTGAGATTCACAGAAGGATGGATCGGCTAATTTGATGTTTTTGGGTATATTGAGCTCTGCAACTTTGAAACCAACACTCGATAGTTTTATAATTTCAGGAATCAATAGACAAGTAAGTTCAGCCGGAAATACATTATGAGGTAATTGAATGGTTGCATGGATTCTTGACGAAGATTGATTTTTACCGAAAACTAGTGACCCACAATGCTGATACTGGATATACAACAGAATGTCTTTATATACAACGTTCACAGCTTTTTATCAGTAGACAATTCAAACTTGTTTTTTTAGAGGCTACTCTTGAAAGAGCGACATA
Organism: Leptinotarsa decemlineata; assembly: GCF_025532065.1. NCBI lineage: Eukaryota > Metazoa > Arthropoda > Insecta > Coleoptera > Chrysomelidae > Leptinotarsa > Leptinotarsa decemlineata. Next base: position 1,870,848 of record NW_027412727.1, on the reverse strand, counting down.
TGTTAGACCCGGTACCGCCGCAACCACTATGCCCCTGCATTTTGGATTAGTGATATTTTTGAAAATATCCATTCGAATCATATGATTTAGGGAGCCATTTTAATCACATCGAGGCAGATGAGATGAAGGATATATTGAAGATAATTTTATAAAGGAGCCTTTCTTCGATATATTTGAAAACCTTATTTTTTCACATCTGGAACATAAAACGAACTTACATACAAAATTTCATTCTCCGAAAGTATACGGATACGGAGAAACAGTGATGAAAAACAATTTTTCTTAAGGACGCTATTTTTTCGCAGCCGGAGCCCCAGTTGGAATTTTCAAAAAACCTTTTTTACATCTTCAATATAAATTAACCTACGTACAAAATTTCCGCCTTTGAAAATAAACTGGTATGGAGAAACAGTGATGAAAAACGCAACAGTTGAAATATCTGAAAATCCTTTCTTAGTGCACATTTATAACATAAAACAAACCTACATGAGATTCTGTATATCAGCCTCTATGCGCGCTGCTTTCACCCACAAGAGGCCGCCAGTAAGAATATTTGGAAATCCTTTCTTAGTGAACTTCTCAAACCTATGAAACACCTTTATATCAAATTTCTGCCTCCTAGGAATCATTAATACATAGGTAACGTTCACAAATAGAAGTGCAACGGCCGGCTCCAGGAAACGCAGGAGCAGTTTGAATCTTGCGGCGCGCTACAAGATACCCACCCATTGCGAATTCATTCTTACCTCTTTTTTATTTTATCCTTTTTTTACAACGGTTTCGCCTGTTTCTGGTACATATTTTGATTTTCGATAAATTCAAAATGAGACGATGTCGGCAGACTGCACGCCAGATCTCTTTCAAATGCTATATTCTATTACTATGCTATATGCTATGCTATATTCTATTACTATGCTATATGCTATGCTATATTCTATTCAATTACTATATTCTACTACTATTCCAAGAAATTTATTCGTGAAAAAAACTGATTTGAATGGAAAAATGACTGATAACTAAAAAAAGGGAAACATTGAATGCAAAACTAATATTTTTCTCCAAGTTTGTTAATGAAGTTCAGAGTAAGACAGATATTTCTGAGTTGTACATATTGTGATAAATTAACGAATTAACTGTCTTGAACAAATTTATTTCCAGAAATATTTCACTATCACAAACTAATTTATTTACAACACTTAGTAACTAACGCTTGATTTATTTTCACTATTTGAATTCCTTGTTTAACTGTTCGATTCACTTTCTGAACTCCACTGCCGGCCTCATATATCGGTACCGATCGTTCTAGAATTTTGTAATCGTTTCGGTACTCAATTGAAGGTTAATAGGCGGTTGCCGACTTAATTTTCTTTTGCGATTATGTCATGTGTTCGCTGGCCGACATATCGGTCAGATGCGGCTTCACATTCATTACATTGCCCCCTTCTCAAAGACGTTTCACCCCGAAATGTCATCCTTGGCGTGTGTCAATACCTGCAGGAATCCCCATATCTGCACTGTGAAGTTCGATGGAAGTAACACTCCACAGTTTTCATGCTCGACTGTGAAAAATGGTTACCGCACACCAAAATCTTGATGCCGCTGAATCTAAATATCATTTCCAACATGCTTCTCACAGTTCTTTAATTCAGCCTGATTCTGATCGAGCACTCCTCCGACTTCAGAATTCTGTTCTCCTAATGTTTGGAGCTGACCGAATTTCATGTCGAATACCACAGCGATACCCCTGGACATTTGGAGATTCTCTGCCACGCATTGAGCTAGTGCGTAATCAACTGGAACCGTAAAAAGGTCTCTTCTTGAGTTACCCCATGTACGACCTTCTGCCCGTTCGAGTATGAAGACATAAACTTCTGGAACGTCATTTCATTCTCTGGTGGTCTGAGGGCGCGAACTTGGTTGTGATTTTCCGCATATAGAGCCAATTTATCAAAATGGACGACCGTCGGCTTTACTCGAGGTGGCTTATGAATTCGGTAGACGAGGTCATTTATTTTCTTCATGATTTTGTACGGACCTTCCCACGAGTTCTGCAACTTCGGTGATGATCCACGGCGTCGCTAAGGGTTGCACAGCCAAAATAGGTCACCGGTTTCGAATCCTCCAGCATTCGCCTTGATGTCATGACCTTCCTCATCCTATCGCTGGCACTCCGGATGTTCAGACAGACTCGTTAATGGATGTCGTCCATTCTCTGCCGAAGCTTGCTGACATAGTCTACCCCCGCTGTATCTTGTTCTGACGGCGTCCCAAATTTCAGATCGCAAGGAAGCCGCAGCTCTCGGCCCATTATAATACTAGCGGGGGTTTGACATGTTGACTCGTGCACTGCCGAACGATAGGCCAACAGGAACTGTTGGAGGTACTGGTCCCAGTATCTTTGATGGTCAGAGACTACCTTGAACAAGTGGCGGTTTATGGTCTCATTCATTCGTTTCACCATTCCATCGGACTGTGGATGTAAGGCTGTAGTCCGGATCCTTCGAATGTCCAACAGTTTTCATATTTTTTGAAACAGGTTAGACTCAAAACTTCTGCTCTGGTCCGAATGCAGCTCCAATGGGGCATATCCATTCCTTTACCTGGACGTCAGCGACGGTAAAGGCTTACTGATTGGGCAGGGCATAGGCTTCTGCCCACTCACTGAAGTAGTCCATGGCTACCAGGATGTATTTGTTCCCATGGTCGGACTCTGTGAGCAGGCCGGCGATGTCGATTCTCTCAAAAGGACTACCCACGTTATACTGACGCATTGAAGCTTTTGGTCGTATCCGAGGTACGTTACTGGCAGCACATACAGCACATTTTCTGCACCAGCTCTTGACGTCGGCTTGACAATTAACCCATTAGAAACCGTTGTCTTACTTTCTGGAGGATCTTCGTTACTCCCAGGTGTTCTCCAGTGACTCCATCATGGATTTCTTTGAGCACTTTCCGTCGTCTGTTCCCGGGTACCACTGTCTGGCGCCATTCTTCTCCACCTTCTTCATACTGCAACACCCGCTTCAGCACCCCGTGTTCCAAGGTAAGGGAGTTCTATAAGGCCCAGTAGGACTCAACCGCTGGCGAGTACCCTGCAACCTCCTGCCACGATGGTCTTTAATTACTTTGCTCCCATCCGATGACTGAACCAAGATCTGGGTCTTTCTCCTGGTTTTCCTTGATCTTATTGTCCTCCTAGATTTGGGTCTTTCTCTTAGTCTTTCTTGATCTTATTGTCTTCTCAGTTGTCCACAGCTGTAGTTCTACAAATAGCTGCTTCACTCTCTACTGCTCGTCGGCAATGTGAGCAGTTATCGGAGCATGGTCTCCTTGACAGGGCATCTGCGTTTTTATTGCTAATCCAAGCTCGATGTTCTATTTCGAAGTCAAATTCTAGAAGTCTCTCAATCCAGCACGCTACTTGACCCTCGGGATTTTTGAACTGCAGAAGCAGTTCATGCACGTATTTATAGAAATGCTCTACACCTTGGACAACCGCCAACAGCTCTCGCCTGGTGACACAACAATTGCGCTCTGGTTTACTGAGCGTTTTGCTGAAGGTGCCAAAAACTTTCTCTTATCCATCCTGGATCTCAGAAACGACTGCTCCAAGTCCCACGTTACTAGCATCTGTATCTAAAATTAAATTTCCGTCCGGTAGGGGATAGCTCAAAATAGGATCGTTGATCAAAGCTCTTTTCAACTTCTCGGACCACTGGAACTGGATCTTCTCTTCTGTGAGTCAAATCAATGGTTTGGTGATGTTAACGAACCCCAGCAAATATCTGCGGTAGTAGGTGCGTAAACCAAGGAAGCTTCGAAGCTGATGTATGTCTTTACAATGGGCCAATCCCTTAACTGCGTTGATCTTTTGTTCGTCTACCGCCATTCTTTCCCCAAAAACAACGTGGCCAAGGTAACGGATTTCTTTCTGAAACAGATGGCATTTCTTAGGACTAAGTTTCAATCCAGAACTCCTCAAACGCATGAATACCTTCACCAGACCTTTCAAGTGATCGTCGAACGATTTTCCGACCTCGATTATATCGTCGAGATACACTAGACGCGTCTTCAACGAGAGTCCCTTGAGAACCGTTTCCATCAATCGCTCGAAGGTCGCTGGAGCATTACAAACCCGTATTGCAGCATACCCGTGAACTGACACGATCCTGAGCCGATCTTCTGGGGCCAATTCAACTTGCCAATATCCACTCTTCAAATCCAAAGTCGAGAAAATCGTGGAGCCGGCTAGCGTGTCTAGGATGTCGTCGATTCTTGGAAGAGAGTAGCTGTCTTTCTTCGTCATGTTATTCAGTTGGCAATAATCCACGCAGAACTTTGTCGAACCGTCCTTCTTCTTCACTAATACGACTGGTAAAGACCAGGGGCTGTCAGAAGGTTCGATGAATCCTTTTTTTCCCCATATCGCTGACTATCTTGTCTGCCTCTTCTTTCTTGGCAAGAGGGAGTCTTCTAGCTGATTGCTGGATTGGTCGGGCATTCCCAGTGTTGAATCTATGCTGAACCACATCAGTTCTGCCGCCTTTCCCTTCTCCAATATCAAAGATTTCCTGGTACTTCTTGACTAACTCTCTCAATTTCAACTTCTCCAACTATTCATGCAAGTGGTTGGCTTCGCTAACCGAATTGCGAACACTCCGTATCACAGAGGAAAATGACGAACAGTGCCCCAGCATTTTTTCATGAAGCACCAGCTCTTCTCCGCCGACACGTAGGACGCCGTCTTGAAAATTCAGCTCGAACCCTCTGGAATTCATTATGACCATTCCAATAATCGCCTCGTCCTCGATGTACACCACCAATGCACGATGGTTCAATCTAGTGCTGCCCAACACCAATTCAATTGGTAGTTCTCCAAGTACACTGGCATGCTCCCCTGTTGCGGTGTGTAGCTTCCAATTTTAAGGTTCATTTCTTGCCGGTGTTTTGGCAAAGGTTGACCAAAGAATGGTTTTCGTTGCATCTGTATCTAGCAGCATGGTGCAAGGCTCCTTGTTGATGAGGCTGTCAACGGAAACACCTATGTCTTGTCGTTGGAGAATGGCAACATATGCGTTTTTTACAGGGGATTGCTGGGTACAGGCCGACGATTGCCCCTTCTCATCGAATCTCTCTAGTTTTCCTGATATTGTATTGGTTTTTTCAATGCTTGTATATTTGCCACGCACATGCTCAATTTCCTCACAGTATCGGCATCTTATTTGTTTTCTCTCCGGCAACACTTCTTTTGTCTCCTTTCTAATGGTGGCCTCAAAATCAGCAGACACCTGTCCATCTTCCTTGATAGATTGAACTTTGCTCTGGCCATTGCAGGATTGTTTCACAGCCTCACTCCATAGCTTTTGCCAGTGCATCCACGGGATGTTTGGCACGAGCTAATATCAAGGCCTGCCTTGTTTCTTGGTCGCGAAGTCTCCCCAAAAATACGTGAACTGCTAACCGCCCCGTTACATTCTCAGGTGTAGCAAGATATGCAAAACGAACCAATCGATCAATGTCGGTTTCAAATAAATATAGAGATTTTCCTTACTTCTAGCAGCGATCCTTCAGCTGTGAATGGTAAACGTGCTCTAGGGGACCTGCCCATACCGTAGCTCAAGATGCTTAATAAGTTGGTCATAGTCTTTCTGTTCTTGAGCAGTGAGGGTTTTTAAAATTTTCGTTGCCTCCCCACATAACGCCGGTGTTAATGCCTTTTCTCCTGCATTCCATCCATTCGCTCTGGTCACAGCTTCAAATTGTCGGCAATAATTTTCCCAACGAATTTTTCCGTCGAACTGGGGCGGCTTCATGGAGAACTTTCCTGATTCAGAAGTTACTTTGGCATCTTCCATTGCCTTTGGAAAGTCTTCCATATTGAAACTCAGTTCCGGAATTGAGCATTCGGTAACAGTTTTTGTAGTGCGAGCAGAACTAACGATTTGGTTTTGCAACTCGCTAATTGTTTCCTTTATCTTGCTGATTTCTGCCTGAACTCCGCCTTTGATTTCCTCTACTTCTGTGTTCATTTCCTTCCTGATTTTATCTATCTCTGTCTCAATGGTTCCTATCCTTCCTTCGAGTAAGCTCGCCACACCACAAAGTTCTTTCCTCAAGCCTTCTGCATTTTCTAAAAGTTTTTTTTCAAGCTATTCAAATTTTCCAGAAGTTTCTCTTCCAGATTCACTGAATTTTGTTGAAGTTCATCTTTCAGCGATTTGGTATTCCCATCGACTTTGCTCATTATTGAACTCAAATCATCCCCAGAAACTTCTAATAAATATGTTTCGGGATCTCGTCCTGATTCAGTCACAGTGTCTTCTGGAGTACTGATTTCTTTCAGGAATAATTTAGCTCCCTCTTCTCCAATTCTTGCTACTTCAATTTGGCAACTTTCAAGTCCACTAGGCGCACTATCCTCGAACACATTTTGTCTCTTATTGTCTATTTTCCAATGCTGTATATGTCCAGTTACTTTACTCGAGTCTGAAAGACTTATCTACTTTCTCAAGTCTATTTTTCGCGAGAAAGGTCTATTAGTTTATGTTTCCGTAATCCAGTACTGTCCACTTCACGAAACACAATGAATCAGCAGTCTCTCTGCGCGAACAAATAAGTCTTATAGTCAATTCCACTGAAATACAAAGATTATCCATAAGGCACTCATAGATTCATTTTACAAATCCACTTCTGATCACCTTCTGTTACAAATTAACGAACCAACTGCCTTAAATAAATTAATTTCAAACAATCTTTCACTATCACAATATAATTTATTTACAACACTCAGCAAGTAACGCTTAATTTATTTCCACTATTTGAATTCCTTGTTTAACCGCTCGATTCAGTTTCTGAACTTCACTGCCCTCCTGGGACGAGAAGCCGGCCTTATATATCGGTAACATTCATTCTAGAATTCTGTAGTCGTTTCGGTACTCAACTATAGGTCAACGGGCGTTTGCTGACTGCATTCCTTTTGCGATGATGTCATGTGTATATTCGCTGGCCGACATATCGGTCAGGGGCGGCTTCAGATTCGTTAAAATAATACAGCTCAAAGAAATATTAGACAGAATGCAACAAATTATGGTTGATTTCGATGATATTCAGAATATCATTAAAGGGTCAGTCGATGAAGAAGATATAGAATAAATGGAAAGAGAAACTTTAGAAATCACTTTTTTCCATAAACAATTGAAGCCAAGAAAATCATTTCTGATTATATAAATGATCAGGAAATGAAAAAGTTCATATTGAATAATAATCATATTGCACTACCTACAATTTAGTTACCTGAGTTTATTTGCAAGATTCAAAATGGCTGGAAGTTCACGATTCGCTCATTGTGATAACAAAGGTATTAACGAAATATAAAATTTCCAGTGAACGATGGCCCGGCCCAATTGACTGAATCCTTCAAAGGTATAACAAAAAATTACACAGTGGCGTGGCAAGCTCTATTCGATTGGTACAATAACAGTAGATTACTTGTTCAAAATCGCGTTGAATCATTATTCAATATGGAAATATTGTTGAAGTAATCAACAGACGATTTGGAAAAAATCATTGACTCTGTTTCAAACTGACGTTAGAAATTCTGGCGAACAGTGGCGTGCCGTCATTGGATGATCTTGAGTCTTTTCTGAAATCCGGTGCTAAATTTTTAGAAACATCACAACAGAGTTAATTGAAATAAATTCAAAATCACTCGCACAAAGATAGTGTTCGGAGACTTAATGTTATAGAATAAGACGCATTACGCACAAAATGTAAATTATGTACTGAAGAATATCATATTCAAATATGCGTTGAATTTTTTGAGAAAACTTTCAGTTGATAAACGTATCAAATAGTCAAATAACCTCAAATTGTGTCTGAATTGTCTTATATTTCATTATATTCATGAAGTTTTTTGAAGAGGAACTTGCAGAAAGTGCGATTCCATACACCACGTGGATTATTATTATGAACTGTTTTGGATTTCATTGAGACTAATACAACTTAGGTTTTGTTACAAAAGTGTTTAAGAAGTTTAGTGTCATTTATGTATGTTCCGTGTTCCATGGACAAGGGCCAGTGAACAGTGTGGATTTTCAAAATTCATTTCATGATCCTCCGAATTGACATGTTCTGTTAATGAACAAGAATTAAAATTTCGTCTACAGTCGCTCTTATGTGGAGTGATGCGACTACTTAGAGGTCTAGATGTTTGTCCTATATATTTTTTAGAACAATCCAAACAAGAACTTTTGAATACTAAATTGGATTTTTGTTCATTTGAAATTGGAGCTTTTAGTTTACTGTATAATTTAGATATAGTAGTGAGATTTGTTTTAGATATTTTTAGGTTATTATTTCGGAATACATCAATTAATTTTGGTGTCAATTCTTGAATATATGGGAGCGATTCATATATGAATGAAGGTATAACGTTGTTATGTTCAACTTCTTCATTATTATTTTGAAAGTTTGTTCTTTCACAAAATAAAATTTTTTTTACTAAAGATTTAGGATAAGAATTTTGGATCAGAATTTTACTGAAATTAGACAAACTTTGGTTTCGTAAATCGGGATGGGTAATTTTGATGATTCTGTTTTTTAATGAATTCATTAACATTTCAGCGGGCGCGTGTTGAAAATTACATAAAGAGGCGCGTGCGGACTGGTAGTCCGCATGTGAGTGTGGGCCTATATTTTAGGATATTCGATAGGTTTTAAGTGAATTGTGATATGTACTTGAATAAAACACATTTTATAACAAATATAAAAGCTTTTACAGATGCAAAAAATAATACAAAAAAATCAAAAATGGAAACAAAAGAGATTATTTCACGAAACAGTATAAAAATAACGTTAATCACTTAGTATTGACCTAAACAAGTAGAACACATAAAAGTTGCGTGCTCTAAGCACATAAATTTATGACACTTTCTGCAAAAAATCTTGATTGACGATTTTTTTTTGCGATCGCAATAAAAGCATCTACCTTTCTCAGGATGTGTATTGATTTGCCTAGTCGTTTCTGGTCCATTCTCTTCGATACCACATATTTCCATAATTCTCAACCTCTAATTTCTAGGTAAACAAAGAATTGTGGCCCTTTCACGCAAGTGATTTTCCAGTAATGCAAATCCGAGATTTTGCAAAAACTTACGTCGTAAGATGTTATCGTTAGTGATTGCATGGTGAATTGCTTGACAGTTTATACCACCTACGTTTAGACAAGAGTAAAAAATCACCATCGGCCATCTCCGTGTTGATCTGGCACAATTGTATGTTGCGCATAACTTGTCTACAACATCAACTCCTCCTTTGGTCTTGTTATATTGTGTCAGTATCTCCGGCTTGAATGAATCTCCACTTTCAGGATCAATGCTATCATCGGAATGCATACTAGAGGCTAACAACACAACTTTTCTTTTCTATGGACAATAAGATGCAAGGGTGCAGTTTTCTCTGAAGGCAAAAATAGTGGATTTTTTGGGACGATTAGTATAGTATAGTTTTCTCTGAAGGCAAAAATAGTGGATTTTTTGGGACGATTTACGTGAAGCAATTCGGGAGGTAATTCTCTCTTTTTTTTTCAAGTTCCCACAACAGTTATCCCGTAATTTGTGATAAGCCTGTCAACTAATGGTATACTCATGAACCAGTTATCCATCGTGATGTTCCGTCCCGAATTATGAATTGGCTGGCTTAGTGTTTCAACAATGGACTACCCTGAATTCTCTACGAAAAATTGCCCCTCTGGTTGACGTCCAACACATACTTCCATGTTGGCCGTATAAAACATTTTTGCGTCACATAAAGCAAATATTTTCATACCGTATTTATTCGGCTTACTCGGTATGTATTGACGAAACGAGCACTTTCCTCTGAAGGCTTTCAATTTTTCGTCAATGGTAGTGAACACAGATAAATTATATCCATCTTCACAATTTTTCACAAACATGTCAAAGAATTGACGTATAGCTGCTAGTTTATCAAAACGCTTCTTTTCTTCACGACTGTCCTTGACATCTTAGAAGGAACTTGAAACGTTTGATTGACATTGTTAGTCTGAAAATCTCAATGCCCTTACCGTTGCTCATCCATAAATCATCTAAATTTAGATGATTTGCCTTGTATGTTCCAGAAATATATAAGGGTCCACTGAGAGCTCGAATTTCATTTATATTAGTAGGTCTAAGATCTCTCTGTCGAGTGTAGGAATCAGAAAGGAGTTCGATGTATTTGTTTGTATATTCTACAATAATCTGCAGCATTTCAGCATTGAAAAAAAAATCCAAATTTCTATAGCAGTCTACAGTTCTCTAGTAGCTTGCTTTGGTCCTGGTAATTGTTTCAATAAATTGACGCGCTTTGTTCTTTTTCGTTTATTAGAACCCGGCAACCCATTCCACCTCGTGCCATCTTTTCCTGTATAGACTGGTTCACTCCTCCTTTCATATTCTTATCCTGATACTTCTACCGAGCTGAAGGTGTCTCCTTCATCTATCTCTTGTTCGGTATCACTATCGCTTCTTTTTTCCACATGATCAATTTCGTTGAGGTCCACCTCATCGTCTAATTCTTCCTCTTCATTTTCATTGCCTGAGAGGCATTCAAGCATTATTCTTTCGAGGATCTCCTGCTCGCGTTCATGATTATAGGACATTGTATCTGAAACAAAGTGTAGATTGCAAAAAGAAACCTAATGAGGCGCGGGCGGAATGACGTTCCGCTAATATTTTATTTTCCACTTACGCTATTAGAAAATTATTTTGATGATAATGAGAAACATAGAGAAGTATAAATAGATATATTCATCTATAAACAACTGATTTTAACTTACCTTTTCATACACAAGGTAATAAAACACAAAAATTACGTGCAAGGGCGCGCGCGGATTCACATTCCACAAGGACCTATCCTATTGAGCTGTCGCGGCGTACTAGAGTCATATGTAATGAGTTGAGAAGCTAGAGGGAGCCAGGAAGCCTACTTGCCAAATTTAACAAAAATACAAACGATAGTATGTGTGTGCGGACTGACATTCCGCGTGCGCCCACTGAATTAATTTTCATTTTATTTGGATGATAGGAATGGTAATTGATAAATCTATTACTTAATGTTGGTTTTCTGTACCATTCAGTGATGATAATATTGTACTGATCTCAATAACTTCATATCGAGAAAAGGAATAGAGTTCTTTATTTCCTCTTCAATAGTGAATTGAATATTGATATTATATGAATTAAATACGTTTAAATTTTCTTCTTTTCCATCTGAAAAATAAATCCATGAAAATGAAAAAATAAAAAGATAAGTACTTCTTGATCACTCCCATATTGATTTCAATTCAAGAGCCACCGGTAGACGGGTGTTTCAGCCTATTGGGCATCGTCAGTACCGGGCAGGCGGTCCTCGATTGAAGACAAAATGAGAAAGAACAAGAAAGTACTTAATGAAAATAGCTGCGTAAACGCAAGCGAACCACCTATTGGTGTGTTACCCAAGTCAACTTGCCAAGTTTATATGTCAGTGTTGGTGGTTTGACCAATCAACCGACAACTGCGGTAGCAGAAATTAGGGAAGCTAACCTGAAATTCCATCGGAAAACGAATCCACATGTTTCTAGAAATGATATGAAATCTAGAAAGATTAATGCAGTCAAGCTGCTGAAAAATAATTCCATGAAAATCAAAAAATAAATAGATAAGTAAATTGATGGATGTATCCGTTACTATGTGGTAGGAGATCATGAAGAAAAGAAAACATAGAAATGATAATTTCTATGTGTTTCACCACTTTCATTTGTAACTAACGTTACTGCAGTTTCGTCCTATATGGATATTTTCAAACTTAAATAATAAACTAAGGATGATTCATTACATTCGCTAAAATATTTCATTCAGGTACCTGATTGAGTACCTGAATTTTCAGTTCACAATGCGCATGTGCCAATTTAAAAACCGGAGAGTAAATTGAATCGATTTGGTCATTCAACAGGTTGCACCCGCAATGTTTATGCTTGTGAATTTCCAAGGATTCTAAATAATTGATTTTGCATAGTGCAGAATCGTTTAGATTCGGAAACTTGTGGTTGCATGCCAAGGAATGGTTTGAAAACGTCGAATCATCTTTTCCCAGTCTGAAGGACCTTTCATGTTCAGCATACCGTTTTTGGAAATTCCGTCCGCATTGTCCCACATAAACACTATTACACTCCAGACACTCAAGCTCATAAACTCCAGAATTTTCCAACTTGTCGACCTCATCTTTGGCATTGAAAAGAAAATGAGATAACCTGGCATGTGGTCTGAATACTACTTCCACATTGTTTTTCCTGAAGAAACCTGCGATAATTTCTATTCTTTTTCCAGAATATGTAAGCGTTACCCATTTTTTGATTTCTGGTTGTTTGACCTGAGGATATATTAATCTGCAAGTGAATTTCCGGCTTTGTTTCCTGACTATCTTCTGGATAGTATCTGCGTTGAAACCGTTATTATGACCTATCTGTGTAGTTGTATCAATTTCACTAGCTAGATTGTCTGCAGACCAAAAGCAGTGAGAATGCTCTGTACAGCATTGAATTGTAGGCTGCTAATTTATGACTGTCTGGATGGAAAGAATCGCTTGGGATGGTGATGTCTGTATAGCTAACCCTAACACCAAACTGATATTTTTGCACTCCACGCGCGTTTCGCCAACAAAGTTAGCATCCTCAGGAGAAGAAAATTGATACCTAGTCTAGTCTGGTTAGTCCTTATATACTAAAATTTGTTACCTGAGGTTGTATACCTGAAGTCCAATATGGAATTTTTTGGTAATTAACTACCTGCAAGTTCTTAGTAATCATTCTCTTCCTAACAGAAGATTAAAAAGCGGGCTAAACGGGATGGGTCCCTTATCGCCATTCATGCTATTTTTATATTTTGCTATCTCTAGACTATCATATGCATCGAATAGCCTGGTGTCATGCACATGCTTAATCAGTTTCAGATTGTTTTCACTAATTCTGTGGTCCTTGTCTAGAGCATGTTGGGCGACACTGGATTTTTCTATCCTTCCGTATTTCATGTGTGCACAATGCTCCTTGAAGCGGGTTTTAATCGCTCGTCGGCTCTGGCCGATATATTTGCTGTTGCAATCTTGACAACTGATTTCGTTAATCCCCAACCTTTCTGTGTTTTCTAGTCTATCTTTTGGATTACCAAGAAGCTGTCGCAATTTATGATAAGTTTTATATGCAACTTTCATATTTACTTTATCGCATATCTGTTGATATATTGGGTGTATTGGGGTTCATATGGGATTACTATAAACTTGTTATTACTCTCCTCTTTTTGAAAAGTCGAAGATTTACGAAGTGCTTCCCTAAACTTGCATTTTCTAATTATTTTGTCAACTATATCTGGGTTAAAACCGTTTGCTTCAGCTACATACCGAATCACTCTCTTTTCATTGTCATACTTATCTTTCTTTGAAGGAAAAGTTATTAGCCTGTGCACCAGAAATTGCAGTGCCGCCATTTTGTGTTGTGGACAATGATTCGAGTCATTGGAAATGTATCTGAAAGTGCCCGTGTCTTTCCTGTAAATGTCAAATTCTACTTCATTCTGTTCTTTCCTTATGACCAATACATCTATAAACGGCAACTTTCGTTCTTTTTCTACTTCATATGTGAATTCTATACTCTTACACCTGTTGTTTAGTGCTGAAAGAACATTCTAGATTCTGGTTATCCTTGTATCCACTACAGCGAATATGTCATTAACATACCTGATCCAGACCCTAGGGAAGTAACTGAGCTCTTTCCCAGCTTCCGTCTCAAACCCACCCATGAATAGGTTCGCTATAAATTGAGACATGGATCAAAATTCTTTTCAATATAATGGTTCATATTATGAACAGCGTGAAGGAACGGCTATGGGTGACCCATGGTCTCCATTTATAGCGAACCTATTCATGGGAAGGTTTGAGAAGGAAGCTGGGAAAGAGCTCAGTTACTTCCCCAGGGTCTGGATTAGGTATGTTGATGACATATTCGCTGTAGTGGATACAATGATAACCAGAATCGAGAATGTCCTTTCTGCACTAAACAACAGGTGTAAGAGTATAAAATTCACATATGAATTAGAAAAAGAACGAAAGTAGCCGTTTTTACATGTATTGGTCATAAGGAACGAATATAACGAAATAGAATTTGACATTTACAGGAAAGACACGGGCACTTTCAGATACATTCCCAATGGCTCGAATCATTATCCACAACACAAAATGGCCGCACTGCAATTTCTGGTTGATAACTTTTCCTTTAAAGAAATATTGGAATATTGTTTATGGGCCCAAGGGGAATATTTAAACAATAGAAATTTCCTAAAAAATATTTTATATACCGACGAAGCCACTTTCACTACAAATGGAGTAGTGTCATCACAGAATTGTCGCTATTGGGCAGCGGAGAATCCTAACTGGGTAATAAATTGTAAAAGCTAGTATTCCCAAAAAATTAACGTCCGGTGTGGGATATTGAACAAAAGAATTATTGGTCCTTTCTTTTTTTAGGAAAAATTTAATGCGCAGAGGTTTCTTGAATTTTCAAACACAGAGTTTTGGGATGCTATTCACGAGCTGCCAATCAATGAACGATCAAATTTAATTGTCCAGTTAGATGGGTGTTCAGTTCATTATGCCAGAGCTGAGGCAATGGCTTAACGAACATTTTCCAAACCGATGGGTAGGCCGTGGTAGTCCGTTTATAGAGTTGCCAGCCAGATCTCCAGACCTCACAGTTTTGGACTTTTTTCTCTGGGGACTTCTCACACAAAAGATTTACAAAAACCGTTCAAGTGATAGAAATGAACTTTGCGCAAGAATTCAACTAGTAGGTGCAGATATTAGCCCTCAAGAACTAAGGAACGTAATCAGAAACATTCGTAAGCGCTACGACACATGTATCGAAATACGTGGTGGATTAGTAGAGGCCACAAGAATATGAGTTAGAATTAATTGTTGCACTGAATCGAAACATTTCAATAATTAGTTATTAGTTACGTTTATTAAAATTTTTTGCTTCATTGTTAGTTGAATTGTGTGAATGTAATTTCGTTATTTTCATTAAAAATATTTACGCTATTTGTTTTTTTTTTCCATCAGGCGGCACTTTATTGTTGAATTCATGAAAAAATGATATATTGTGACTGTTAGCTGTGTGAATTTTGGAATTTTTGAGTTGTCATAACTTTGTTAATGATGATTATTTTTTCATGATATTTTGGTCACACCTATTCAAAGGCACTCTGAATCCAGTGGCGTAATGATTTTTTCAATAAAAAAATCGCTAATAAAAAATCCCGATTTTCGACTAAGAAAAAATATCGTAGTATGCCCTGAAACTGTAATGAACATTCCAAATTTTGTCCCAAGGTAGACCTTTTAGTACTTGACATTTGAAAAATAATTATTAAAATCGATACACAACTTAAAATTTCAGGGGGGTGTTTCCGTTAAAAATGGGTCACACTATATTATATATATATATATATATATATATATATATATGTATACAGGATGTCCCTGGACTTCCTCTTTTCCTCTCGGGAATGTATAGATAGGGTCAAAATATCACCAGTACTTCATATAACTTTTTTTCCTAAAATCCTTCGTTACCAAGTAACGGGCCCTCGAAGTTACAAAATGAAAAATGTTTTTCTTTGATAACTTTTCAAGTGAATATTCAAAATCATCCAAATTTTGGTAATCGACTAAACAAATGAATTCCTTCGATAAGCTTTCATGCAGGAGTCAGTTGTTTTGCTACAAAGTCAGACACGGACTACCCCCGATGGTCCACACCCCAAAACTTTGAAATGACAGATATTTTTCAATATTTTTCAACAAATTAAGGTTACTTGGACAATTTTATGAATAAAAGTACTCGTGTGGAAAGTCGATCGGAGCAACGAGTCTTGATAAAAATGTAGTTCTACTCGACGACATCAAACCCGCTCGTACACCATTATTTGAAATGAATAATTATCAAAGCAGAAAAATAATAATGATAACGTTAATTCAACAACATAAAACTCGATTAATAAAAGTCATATCCTCTCTTTGCCTATCCATGAACCAATTGGCATATTCCAGTCGTGCTGGAAAATCTTGAGGTGTCATGGCATGTACCTTCTGGATGTGAAATGGGTGGAGCAGTTGTTCCCTAATTATTCTATGAATAGTGGACTTGGATGTATGGAACTGTTCTGATAGATTTCTGATGCTCATTGAAGGATCATCAGCGACGGCTTCCAAAATATTTTCCTCCAATACAACGGTACGTACAGTCCTAGGAGCGCCCTCACCACCTCGTTTTGGCAAAACTGTACCTACAATAATATCGAAATAAAACAACGTGCTCAAATTAATTATCAATTATTACATACCTGTCTCCCTCAAGCTGCGATCGACACGCTCGAATGTTTCTCTTGACGGTACCGTTCGATTGGGAAAATGCTCGGAATACAGACGACGAGCTTCTGCAGCACTACAAAATGCTCGTCCATAAAGTACATACATATCTGCATATTCATTGAATGTAAACTGTTCGGCCATATCAAAAAAATTCAAAATATCTTATAGAATATTGACAATACAATGATAGTCATATGACAACGCACCACTCAACAAAACAAAATCGCATTCCAGTTTCTCATTTCTTATCAAAACTTTCTAAAAGGTTTTTTTGTCAACATCTGTGAAAGAAATGGAACATAATTATTCCCTGGATATTTTTCACCTGATCATGTGCAGCCGTTTTTGTAGTTCATTCGTTTGCTTTTTATTAGTATAGTAAATATTTTTTCCGATGTGCGTTTTTTCAGCTAAATTTAGATTCGTGTTAGAGAATTTCTCCCATAAAATTATAATTATCAGTGAAACTCCTCAACAGTTCAGCTGTGACGAGGAATTTGAAACATTCGAATGTTGAGTTTCATGAGATTCAGATAACTGATCAACACGAAACGTGATTATTCCACACGTATTATGTACATACAAAATATGGAATGAATTCGATATTTCATAGTAGAGTAGCTTGTTAGTTTAAAAACACCACGAATCTACAGAACTTGATATTTCTTTCGAAAAAATATCTGCTATCACAATTGTGACTTAAACTTCCATATAGGTACTGTACTTTTTGTTCACGACTTCATTTTAGCATACTTTGTATTATTCCTGTTATAAATGTTGTTGAATTAACGTTATCATTATTATTTCTGCTTTGATAATTATTCATTTCAAATAATGGTGGACGAGCGGGTTTGATGTCGTCGAGTAGAACTACATTTTTATCAAGACTCGTTGCTCCGATCGACTTTCCACACGAGTACTTTTATCCATAAAATTGTCCAAGTAACCTTATTTTGTTGAAAAATATTGAAAAATATCTGTCATTTCAAAGTTTTGGGGTGTGGACCATCGGGGGTAGTCCGTTCCTGACTTTGTAGCAAAACAACTGACTCCTGCATGAAAGCTCATCGACGAAATTCATTTGTTTAGTCAATTACCAAAATTTGGATGATTTTGAATATTCACTTGAAAAGTTATCAAAGAAAAACATTTTTCATTTTGTAGCTTCGAGGGCCCGTAACTTGGTTACGAAGACTTTTAGGAAAAAAAGTTATATGAAGTACTGGTGATATTTTGACTCCATCTATACATTCCCGAGAGGAAAATAGGAAGTCCAGGGTCACCCTGTATATATATATATATATATATATATATATATATATATATATATATATATATATATATATATATATATATATATATATATATATATGAAATCTAGAAAGGTTGATGCAGTCAAGCTGCTGGAAAATAATTCCATGAAAATCAAAAAATAAATAGATAGGTACTCTTTGATCAAAGGGTACTTATCTATTTATATATATATATATATATATATATATATATATATATATATATATATATATATATATATATATATATTTTTTCAGTGCTCGAATTTAAAAAAAGCGAAAATAGTGAAAAATAGAGATGATGTTGGAAAAATATGTGCGATTGCTCTTTCAATCCGGGATGCTATCTAGAGAAATGTTTTCCCACAGCACATGAAAAATTGCAAAAGTTATGAACATATTAATATATCAACAAAAAGGTTTTTGCAAATATTTCAAAAACTAAAAAAAATTCAGGAATTGAAAAAGAGATCTTCGAAGAGAAGGAGATTTTCTGAAACAATCCCATGTCTCGGATCTCAATCTGTATCATTCGTATTCTCAATTCAACGCCGAAACTAGGCCTCCGCGGATAAATCTGGAGATGCAGACGCGGCATTTAAAGCGTGTATATGACAAAACAATTAAACTATTTAATATTGATGAAAATAATTTATTAAAGTTAGGGTATACTATAAAAAATTGATTCTCGTAGGAAGAAAATTTCATCAACGGGTGGTGGTATACTTACCTATAAACGGTATCGATACGGCAGCGTTCTGCAGATTGTCATCTTCTGATATAAATGCAAAAAGCTCTTCAGCTGACAATGGACGTAGATTCTCCCAAGACATGGCTGCAAAGATAGCGGTTTATAACAAAAAAGTTATCGATAAGTTTTTTGACTTCTACATACCTCATTTTCAATCAAATACTGGTCTTTGAAGTTTTTATAATCACGGCAGCACTATCAAAATAAACACAATTACACAAACAATGTGAAGTAATGTTAGAATATTGACTCTTGGAATCAAGTCAAACTTCAAATATCAGTTTTCTTACATCCATCAGACACTACTAATGTAAATACTTTGCGCCCTTCTACTGGTCATCAATCGCCGGACATGCGTCCTCCCGTCATTGTGTATGATACTCCGTCCAATCTCAAAGTTGTGTAAACTCAACATTACATTTCAATGCAAGGTGTGGGTGTATAAAAGAATGGCCTTGCTGTGTGATGGCTATACGATATTCGATATTCTATACGATATTCGATAAGATGTAATGGATGTATTTCTATACTTACTGTAAGTTTTGCGTTATACAAAAATTAGTTGTAGACCCTTCAAATAAGTTAACCTGATTTTGGACAAAATGAAATATTAACAATTACCCAGATTATGTTTTTTTATAATCTTTCAGTCGATAAAGTTGCAGTACTCACTTGTTGAACAGATGACTACCAAATTTTAGATCCCGCAGGTTATTTGAAAAAAATACATATCTGAAAAGTTGTGTTTACGCAAATTTGGGCGTTGATGGGTTGAATTTTCACAAGTTATCAATATACAACTCCTGTAGTTTCGCAAGATGTATGATGCAGACTATGCCGAACATGAGCTTCATAGACCCTTGTCGTAAAATTTTCAAGAGTAATGATTTATTCACTATATATGGGATTGATATTTAACTGTGTGTAATTTTCCTGTATAACAATAGGTCATGAAACGCTATATGTCCCACGCTATATGGCCATGAAATTATACAATCATAAATCACTGACAATCAAAGAAAAACCTATTTTTCGATCCCTTGTTTGTCCCTAAATGATCATCATGCTATCTTGGTAGTGGTCTCGATTTTCAGTAGATCAATGAAAACCGACGTTTTCAGAAGAGATATAAAAACCGAGGATATCATGCTAAGTCTATATAGCCTACCCAAAGTTCACAAAAAAAATCCGCTGGATCCAAGTTCAATTTCTCCACCCCTTCGCGCTTCCAAAACTGCATGTCGAAAATATATAGTCGAAAGTCATCATCATAAAATTTTGTTGAGTCTGAAAGATCTGGTATCTTAGGATGTCTCATTCAGTAACATTCATGAAAAGCAGTAATTCGTGATAATTTTTCCAGAAGTAACTAGATACTGTTCACCAGATAGGATATCTCCAAAAATGTTCTGAAAGAACAACAATACGATTATCTTATCTATTCAGAGTATAAATCAGGATTGTATCTACACTTCTGAAGGTTCATATATTTACTATCAGTGAAGACCAGTTGTGGAAATTTGAATATAATTTTGTTTATAGAGGTAATTTTTAAATTTTTTTCAATGACAAAAACAAGCACTACAGGAAAAACCCTAGGGCGCCCTAAGAGTAATGCATGTACGAAAGTGGCGATTCACATGTAGCCAAACAATGGAAAATAATACTTTATAGTACAACGGTCAACAATTCAGAGAACAGAAACGATCATTATCGTGTTAGTCATGATCAATTCAACATATACAGTGTGTCTCACTTCTCATGGAAACACCCCCGTATCTTCCGTAATATTCGAGGTAAAACGATAAAACTCCCAGGACTAATGGAAATGCTCAAAATGCACCTACCACCTGAATGATGTTGACCAAAGTGATATACACTGTCCGCCACACGCGATGGAACACCCCATTTTTACGGTAAAACATATTAGGGGGCAAAATAGGCTCAAAATTTCTTCA
Source organism: Leptinotarsa decemlineata (assembly GCF_025532065.1). Classification (NCBI taxonomy): domain Eukaryota; kingdom Metazoa; phylum Arthropoda; class Insecta; order Coleoptera; family Chrysomelidae; genus Leptinotarsa; species Leptinotarsa decemlineata. The sequence goes on along the minus strand of NW_027412727.1, from coordinate 1,850,392 downwards.
GATTCGTGATCAGGACTACCAACTCACTATGAATACACTTTTTTACTGAAAAACTTTCAGTCCTGAAAAATCCGAATTTGTCTCACTTCTTATAGAAACACACCCGTATCTTCCGTAATATTCGAGGTGGAACGATAAAACTCTCAGGACTGATGGGAATGCTCAAAATGCACCTACCACCTGAATGGGGTTGACCAAAGTAATATACACTGTCCGCCACTCGCGATGGATCACCCCATTTTTACGATTAAACATATTACGGCGCAAAATAGTTCGTTTCCAATACCTGAACCCCTTCATTCTATCTGGAGAGTACTCTCAGGTATGAAAGATACAGATGCTGTGAGATGCTATCATCCATTTTGAGCCTATCTCAGATTATCGAGATAGTGTGAAGCAGTGTATGAAAAATTATCGATGGCGGCATAACTGAAGAAGATTATTCTGGTTGCTGAACATCCAAATTCTATCCCAACCAGAAGTGAACGCTCTCGATTGATGAGCAAAAAGGTTCAAAAGTTCACATCTTGAAAACTGTGCAATTCTGAGCTTTGGCTGTGGACACTTCCAATCAGCACATCAAGAACTACAACATATCAAAATTTCGGCAAAATTCAAGGCAAGCCATTTCTCATAAGAAATGTGCGGGGTCCTCTATCAAAATATTGAGGAAACATTTTACCATCCGAAACAAAATTGATCTTCATACTCATTGCAACACCGCAACAACTGTTAATTTTTAAAGAAAAAATCGCATTCGGTGAACAGGTAGAATTTTGATTATTTTACCTACTTGCTGAATTGTAGTCTGAAATCATTTGAAGGGATTGAATTACATCAGTTTCATTGAATCATGCGGTGCCCTGAAATCACCACGGAAAACAGTTGTTCATTGATATTTACTGTCAACCTGACAATATTGTTGAAAGATCTTGTTGTATTAACCCCCAGACCAGTTTTCATTGTATTTGTTGTTTCTAGTATTGTTGTTCTTTGAATCACCGTTGTTCCTGTTGTTTCTGTCGTGTTTTTGTTCCCATTGTGTTTATTGTTCCTGTATTTGTTTTTGATATTGTTCCTGTGTTCCAGTTGTTTTCTGTTCGTGAGTTCCTGTTCATATTTCAATATTTCTGAAGTTCCCATGTTAACTGATATCAGCTCTTTTTCATTGACAAAGTTCCATATGGCACGTCTGTCACTTCAAGCAAAAATTGAAATTGTTTTAATTGTTGGTGAAGGGGTGAGGTCTTATCGTGAAGCGGCCGCTGAATTTAATAGGAGACACCCGCTAGAGGTAGCTGTACACCATGGAACTGTACATAAAATATATAATATATTCGTGAGCACCGGCCAAGTAACAAAGGAAAGAAAAATTGTAAAACATATTGATGATGATACGATATTGGCGGCTCATTAAGCTGATTCTAGAATCAGTTTGAGAAAATTATCGCTTCAACTCAATATGAGCCGCAGTAAAATATGTAAATGTTCAAAGAGGCATAAAATGCATGCGTTCAAACACGAATTTTAACATACTTTGCACGAAGGAGATGAAATCCGCCGTATGGAGTATTGTTTATGGATGCAGGGAAATTATCTCAATGACAGGAATTTTTTAAAATATATCTTATACAGTGATGAGGCTACCTTTTAAAATAAAGTTTATAAGGATAGGCCAACAAATAAGGAAGATCTCCGTGCAAGAATTATACAAGCGTGTAGAAAAATCACACCTAGAGAACTGAGAAGAGTTGGAGAAAATGATAGAAGGCGCATAGAAAAATGTGTTCGATTGGAGGGAAATTTCATAGAAAGCACGAAAATATAAAATTGTCAACAGTTAAATCATTTGAAATTGATTGTTTTTTTTTAAATTGAAAATGTGATTTCGAAAGTAGTACTTTGTAATAATATGGTCCTCTTCTCAGCCTCAAAGAGAAAACGAAAGAAACTGAAGGTTTCAAAGTTTCGAGTATAGGAGCTTTCTAGCTCGTTTCTCCTTCATTTAGCAGCGCTGTCACCAGATGCAGATTTCTCTGCATCAAATTTTGAATATCAAGGCAGGTCCGAAAAAGCTGTAGAGTTCGTGCCGATCGCACGAAGGCCGGTCTTTTTTAAATCTGATCATTTGGTATACTTACTTATATTCTCTCTCATTGTGTGGTTTCAGAACTGAATTTCAATCTCAATTGAAATGCTTTCCACTCACTATTCTCTTCTCGGTAGATTGACAAAAGGTCTCTTATTTGTTTGTGTTCTCTTAACTTCATATTACTCTACTATGATGGTATTTTTCTCAGTCCAAGAAAAAATGAGAGTCCAAAGTTTCAAATATAAAGTATAATAAGTAGAATACGACTCTATGGACGAAGTAATAAAAAAACAACGTGTGAATTCTGATATAAAAAATGTTGAATTGCAATAAAACAAGAGAAAATAGAACAAATAAATCGCCGCAAATGTTTACTGTGCTATTCACTATTTAATTCAAACTCTTAAACAACTATAAACATACCAACTCGGTACAAAATACTTTTAGTTTTACTTTTACTTCAGGGAGAGTGGTGTATGTCTTCAAATTTTCACCATTTTTTTTGTAATTGTACTCTAGCTTAACTATCAGCACTAGGAACCCCACAATATGTAACCTCTTTGTAAATAGAAAGTGGACTCAGATAAAATATTATGTAAACTCTCTCTAAATATCAACTGGTTAGTAGAAAAAAATAGCAAACCCTTACATAACGCCCCTTTGTCTGAATCGTGGTCAACCATAGGTTTCGTTGACCCGGTGTGTCTTCTACACCAACACTTTTAATTCAAACTCCTCTGTACCCCATACCGGCTTAAGATTTCACTATCGTCTTCACTTAAATTTCGCCCCACGCGCTTACAAACAAAATATCTCCTCTATTTAGGCCACCTCCCTCAGCCTTTGAGGCTGAGGGACCCCCGATCTCGTCACAACGAGGTCCGGTGACCGACCTTTTCTGTCTGTAAGAAACTCCCAAGCCCTCGCGTCAGCTACGTTATCCACAAAAACCTCATATCAGCCTTTTTCAACCTTCCCAAGTGTATGATCATCGGCAGGATGCATAACATTTATTTGTTTAGTCTAAATAAATTTTGACATGACCACAACGACGCTCGAAGGTTCGACAGTCATAAAGTAATTCAGCGCTTTTTCAACTGGAAAAATATCGACACCGAAGAAACAGGTGATCGACCTCGATTTCAATGAATAAAATAATATTTTATGTTACTCTCGCAATGGCCGTTATTATAACTTCGAAAAAAGTTTGAACTACCTAACATTTTTCGTCACAAAATATCCTTGTTTTTTTTAAATAATGGGAAAATGAGAATATGAACTGACATTAACCATCCTGAAACCTCACTGATTACATGTTTCCATTCCTCTCACAAAATTACAATTTTCTCTCTTATTGAAAAGGAATAACTTTCCTGACAACAAAATAAAAAATAAATTATTTATGTGAACACAAAAGTCGAGTTTCTCTCAAACAATTTCGTTCATGTTTTGATGTCGAAACCAAAAAAAAAATCTAATTCAATTATTACGGAAGATACGGGGGGTGTTTCCATGAGAAGTGAGACAAATTCGGATTTTTCAGGACTGAAATTTTTTCAGGAAAAAAGTGTCATCGTAGTGAGTTGGTAGTCCTGATCACGAATCTGAAGGAATTTTTACCCTTTTTTGCCCCCTAATATGTTCTACCGTAAAAATGGAGTGTTCCATCGCGAGTGGCGGACAGTGTATATCATTTTGGCCAACCCCATCCAGGTGATAGGTGCATTTCGAGCATTTCTATCAGTCCTGAGAGTTTCATCGTTCCACCTCGAATATTACGGAAGATACGGGGGTGTTTCCATAAGAAGTGAGACAAATTCGGATTCTTCAGGACTGAATTTTTTTCAGGAAAATGGTGTAATCGTAGTGAGTTGGTAGTCCTGATCACGAATCTGAAGGAATTTTGAGCCTATTTTGCCCCCTAATAAGTTTTACCGTAAAAATGGGGTGTTCCATCGCGAGTGGCGGACAGTGTATCTCACTTTGGCTAACTCCATTCAGGTGGTAGGTGCATTTTGAGCATTTACATCAGTCCTGAGAGTTTCATCGTCCTACCTCGAATATTACGGAAGATACGGGGGTGTTTCCATGAGAAGTGAGACACACTGTATCAACTTCGTGGAAGAGATTTAAACATTTTGATTGAGACTAAAATGATTATGGAAAAAAGACTGCAGAGGATGAGGTATTACTAAACACTTCTCCGTCCTGAAATATCGAACATTTGTTGGTGATACGTTGAAAAATATCCAAACCAATGACAGTTACCCATCCCGAAAATGATTGATATTTTTCGAAGTGAGTTGTTTTTCTATTGGTGAGTACATAACGAATACGATATTACGAGTGGCAGTTTCTGAATCGACATATTTTGTGGAACCTCGAAAGTAATTTTCTCAATTGGAAATGTATTTTGGTACAGTACCTAGGTGGTATACCCACACAGCACTAGATATTCATAGAATATTCCTTCTATATCATAAAACGAACGTATATATTTCAAATATCCATAGAATATTCTTGGAACATATTATATACATGCCTTTAGAATATTCATAGAATATGCTTGAATGAAAATGGTAGGATTATTCCCAAAAGAATGTGCACAGAATGTCTAAGAATATTCTTAGAATATTCTCCCGTGAATATTCTAAGAATATTGTCGATCGAATATACCATAATATGGTATATTTCTGGAATATATCCCCAGGGTATATTTTGAAATATTCTTTACGGTGTATTACTGCAATTTTGATTCATCTTATGATAACGTATTTAAATAATTCGATTTTAATAAAAACAAAAATTGTTGAAGATTTCAATCGAATGCATAACCTAATGTATATAACCCTTGAACCCTATTTTTTAACTCATCGCGAAGATTCTGATGAATTTCTCCAACTATTGGAAACGCCAAAAAAATTCGAATGGTCCAATAAATGAATTAATTGCATTGACAAATCATTTCATTCTCATCCAAATTTTCTTTTTGTATTTGAAATTATTCAATTACATAGCGAGTGAAGTATTGGAGTAAACTTTTCTCATTGGTCAATTGAAGTATAGTGCGCGACAATGTGAAAGCGGCTACCCCTTATCGCTTGACAGCTCTGCTTTGAAATCGACAATTAGTTCAACATGGCAGTTGGCATTGGTATTATGATCAAAGAATTATTTTCTCATGTTCAGTGTACCATTTATAGTTCGAGGCTGTCTAATTTGCAGTACTGAGAATAGCTTGCTTTTGCATCTTCAAACAGTAGAGTTACATATTCTGACTTTGAGAAAAGTAAGTAAAAGACAATAGTATCGATAATAAAGTCATGGTATTTAACCTACAATACCTCATTTTAGGCCCGAGGAGAGTTGGTGATGGGATTTATTGGTTTGACTAAGTACATGTTTGAACGAGAGTGATTTCAGTTGTGCATCTTCAGTAAAGAAAAGTAAGTTCTGAATTCGTATAAATTTCTTGAGGTTCATTGGCGGTAGATTCGGATACATTTCATTGAACTTTCTACATGTTCTGCTGATAATTTTGTCACACTGTCCAAAAATAATAAACAAATTCATAAGAACTTCGTTTGAATAGTTTTGTTCCATCGTTTTGGAGGTATTTGCAACTTCTGAAGTGACGAAAATGTCGATATTATTATGAGAATGTCACAACGCTACTGTCAAATAGTAATCATGGCCTGCTTACCAAATACCGAATGGAAATACCATTCTGAAGGGACATTTTCACAAATAAATGTTCATAAGTCCGAAACATGACTAGTTAGGTATAGGTATGATATACATAGAAAGGAAGCAAATTTCAGCAGCTTTCCGAATTTTTAATAATATACAGGGTGTTCCATTTAAAATAATCAAATTTCAGCAACTTTTTCAAGCAAACGAAAAAACTGTATTTTTTTACCAACCTGTATGGAAGTAACGGAGATTAGGCTGACGTGTGGGAAGTGTCCAAGTATCACCTAATTCCAAACCAAATTTCGATATCATAGTACTTCTTAACTAAAAGATATCGGCATTTTTAGAAGTCATGATTTTCGAAGAAAAAAATTGAAATTAATTTTTATTTCGAAAACGGTAACAGATAGGTATAGAAAAATATCGAGAAAAGTTGTCGGGCAATTGTTGGAGATTCCAAAAATAATATTATATAGAGAGTGTTTCATTTGAAAAATCAAAGTTGCTACTGCTTTCTAATAGAAGCGGCAACACCGCATTGTCGAAAATATTTTAGTTGGCTAGAGAATGTCCGAATATGCCCTCCATTAAATTTTCAAAGTGATCCATTGTCTGGTTCACCAGAAACGTCTAATGTGCCATCCACCGTGAATCAGCCTGTATAATACCCCTGGACTTCCTCTTTTCCTCTCGGGAATGTATAGATGGGGTCAAAATATCACAAGTACCTCAAATAACTTTTTTTCCTAAAAGTCTTCGTAACCAAGTTACGGGCCCTCGAAGTTACAAAATGAAAAATGTTTTTCTTTGATAACTTTTCAAGTGAATATTCAAAATCAATTCAAATTTTGGTAATTGACTAAACAAATGAATTCCGTCGATGAGCTTTCATGCAGGAGTCAGTTGTTTTGCTACAAAGTCAGGAGCGGACTACCCCCGATGGTCCACACCCCAAAACTTTGAAATGACAGATATTTTTCAAATTTTTTCAACAAAATAAGGTTACTTGGACAATTTTATGAATAAAAGTACTCGTGTGGAAAGTCGATCGGAGCAACGAGTCTTGATAAAAATGTAGTTCTACTCGACGACATCAAACCCGCTCGTCCACCATTATTTGAAATGAATAATTATCAAAGCAGAAATAATAATGATAACGTTAATTCAACAACATTTATAATAGGAATAATACAAAGTATGCTAAAATGAAGTCGTAAACAAAAAGTACAGTACCTATATGGAAGTTTAAGTCACAATTGTGATAGCAGATATTTTTTCAAAAGAAATATCAAGTTCTGTAGGTTCGTGGTGTTTTTAAACTAACAAGCTACTCTACTATGAAATATCGAATTCATTCCATATTTTGTATGTACATAATACGTGTGGAATAATCACGTTTCGTGTTGATCAGTTATCTGAATCTCATGAAACTCAACATTCGAATGTTTCAAATTCTTCTTCACAGCTGAACTGTTGAGGAGTTTCACTGATAATTATAATTTTATGGGAGAAATTCTTTAACACGAATCTAAATTTAGCTGAAAAAACGCACATCGGAAAAAATATTTACTATACTAATAAAAAGCAAACGAATGAACTACAAAAACGGCTGCACATGATCAGGTGAAAAATATCCAGGGAATAATTATGTTCCATTTCTTTCCCAGATGTTGACAAAAAAACCTTTTAGAAAGTTTTGATAAAAAATGAGAAACTGGAATGCGATTTTGTTTTGTTGAGTGGTGCGTTGTCATATGACTATCATTGTATTGTCAATATTCTATAGGATATTTTGAATTTTTTTGATATGGCCGAAGAGTTTACATTCAATGAATATGCAGATATGCATGTATTTTATGGACGAGCATTTTGTAATGCTGCAGAAGCTCGTCGTCTGTATTCCGAGCATTTTCCCAATCGAACGGTACCGTCAAGAGAAACATTCGAGCATGTCGATCGCAGCTTGAGGGAGACAGGTATGTAATAATTGATAATTAATTTGAGCACGTTGTTTTATTTCGATATTATTGTAGGTACAGTTCTGCCAAAACTAGGTGGTGAGGGCACTCCTAGGACTGTACGTACCGTTGTATTGGAGGAAAATATTTTGGAAGCCGTCGCTGATGATCCTTCAATGAGCATCAGAAATCTATCAGAACAGTTCCATACATCCAAGTTCACTATTCATAGAATAATTAGGGAACAACTGCTCCACCCATTTCACATCCAGAAGGTACATGCCATGACACCTCAAGATTTTCCAGCACGACTGGAATATGCCAATTGGTTCATGGATAGGTGAAGAGAGGATATGACTTTTATTAATCGAGTTTTATTCACTGATGAAGCAGGTTTCAGTAGAGATGGAGTTATCAACTCTCATAATCTCCATATATGGGCCGAAGAAAATCCCCATGGGATATTGCAAACCAAACACCAACGGAAATTCAACGTGAATGTTTGGGCTGGTATCATAGGAAACCATCTTATAGGACCATTCGTTCTACAGGACCGATTGAATGGAGAACGTTATTTGGAGTTCATTCAGAACGATTTGAATGGACTTTTGGAACATGTTCCATTGCAAACCCGAAGAGATATGTGGTTTATGCATGATGGCGCTCCTCCTCATTTTAGTTTGATTGTGCGTGACCATCTGAACCATATTTTCCACAATAGATGGATTGGTAGAGGTGGGCCATATTCATGGCCATCGCGGTCTCCGGATTTAAATCCTTTGGATTTCTTTCTGTGGGGGCATCTAAAAAGCCTTGTTTACGCTACACCTATTCACACAAGAGATGCATTGTTGAATAGAATAACATTACATTGTGAAGCCATACGAAACGACCCTGGAATGCTATTTCAAGTACAGAGAGGGTGTCTTCGCAGACTAAGAAAATGTATAGAGAGAGAAGGTGGTCATATCGAGCAGTTTCTGTAGCGGATTTTTCATTTCTGTTTGCTCTTGAGGCTCTTGAGTTTCGTTAGTTAAACGTGTTTGCATTATAAAAATTCGTTATGAACATTTTACCTATCATTTCCATTTTCCTTAAAAACATAATATAATATCCTCAAATGTATATTCATGAAATATTTGTGGAGTATCTATTGCTATGTGGGTAGTACATGCATTCTACAATTCTCAATTGAACCACCAAATGCTAGAATAATTATATGATTTTGATAGAAAATATTCCACATGGCCTATGAATTTGTGAACAAAATCTTTGAAAAATGCCATTCACTTACTTTCCCTAATGTATAAAAATGATGGAAAGGGTGAAGGCTAGGCAGCTCAACTGATTGGAATGAATTTGATTAGGGTTGTGGCAAGGAAACCACAAAGTAGGTGTATTGCATTTTCTTCAGAACAGATACTATCCCCGGATCTTTCGTGTCGAAGTTTTTTCATATGATTATTCAGGTGAACATGAGATCAATGCCTTCATGCTTCAACGACGTTAACTTGTGTAGGAAAACAATTTGCAAGGCCGCTTTCAGATGGTGCTGGGTGGATCCTTAGTCCGCACCTAGGTGTTTGCTCGTATATCTTTTCAAAAAGTGTGAGTGAGACCTGCACATTGGTATTTTCTGAATGGTTATATTCACATGCTAATATTTCACAATTTGCTGGCAGTCTAGGTGAAGACGCGGGTCCACCGCTCACATTCTCAAACCGAAATGAGATTCCGAAGGACTTCTAGAGCAGTATATCTATTTCTTGATGAAATGAATAGAATTCACGTTATTCAGTGAAGTTCTCAAAATAATCCAGAAATGTATTCAAGGAAAGTGCCAAGTCGGTCGGGGGTACAAGAGACGGAGGTATAGTAGTCTCTTCGAAACATATGTGGGTGAAATAAGGAAGAGGGCGGCAAGTGTAAATGACATCATTATAACTGCAAAGTGCTCTCGCGTCTCCAGGGTAACGCGTCTACGTCGCTAATGGCATACATGACAAGGGGAACGATCGATTTTTTAAATTTACTCAAAGAATAAACAGCGTCGTCGGCCTCGTCAAGGAGTAAAATTCCTAAGGAGGGAGGGCCAAAATGATGTCCAAATACATCATTTTGGGCCTCTTCGCCAATGAAATCTGTATGTATAGACTCATGACATATACTTAAAGAATTATTTCAAAATAAAGTTGTCAGAAGTAACAATGAATCAGAAAGATTGGCTATTCACTTTTCCAACGGTACATACGAAATAAAAAAACTGAAAATGATTGGTGTGAAGTTACCCACAACTTCGCATATACAGTTGCAAATAATAAGGATTTTACCAGTATTTCGATGTGATCATACATATTAAAAACACAAATTATTTCGAAAGATTTGCTTTTGACTTTTTGAAAAACTTTATTTGTATATTCATGGCAGATGACTACAATTAAATGATATGAATGAGAAAACAAGGTGTACTAATAAGTTCGCTTATGACGCAATGCTGAGTAATCAGGCTGGATTCTGTCTGTAGGTTCCATTGAATTTTTGACGCTGGGGTTGTTGTTCCTGTTGATTTTGTTTTTCAGTTCATCGGCTATGATTTTTGGAATTTTGTATGAAGGTGCTTTGGTAAAATTGATAACCGGTATAAGACCTATAAGGTTTATTTTCCTTATTTATCTTTATCTGTTCGTTGAGTTTTGGTGCTTTTGGGTTGTCGACTGTGTATCTGTTCGATGTTTTGTTGTTAAAGATCTGTTTGTTAGATTTTATTAGACTATCAATTTGTCTTTCAAATTTTGTGGTTAGATCGTGATTCATCGTACTAAAATCGTTTTCCGTTATGTAATTGTTCATTTTAATACTTGGTTCCTGTTTTTCAATAATAACTGTGGCGTCTTTTTTGTCGACTTTAACTGCTGTGAGGTTGTTGGGGATCAACTTTCTCTTTATTGATTTGATGGCTTTCGTGATTGCTGGTTTCTCCGGAGTCTTTTCTGGATTTGTGATTATTTGTTTCAGCGTGTTGATTGCTTCTGATCTGATTCCGTCTACTTTTGATGCTTCTACTTGGTAGTAGTTGCGTTACCTTGTGGGGTCGATATCAATTTGAATGATGCAACTAATTTCCCTTTATTCAAAGTATTTTGATATTGAATGTAAGTCACAAAAAGAATTTGAAGCTTCACAACTTCTATTCAATTATATGCGAGCGCTTTCGACAGCTGGTCGTACTGTCATCATCTAGGCTCTACTCAAACTAAACGTGTCATCCTGTTGTATGTCCTTTTATACGGTCCGAACGCCTCAATGCAGGTACTCCAAGTACTTTAGGTCCAAATACCGGCAAATTTACCTAAAGTACAAGGAGAATGATACCCATAGTTAGTTGAGTGATATTGTGTAATGAATAGCTTTATTTGTCTCATGGACCTCCGTGGAACGTTGACAGTTGAAAAGGAGAGAATTTCTAGACAATCAATAAAACCAGGTATAATTTTGAATAGATAAATTATTGATTTAGTGTAACTCAGATTCTGAAATCTACAGGAAATATTTCTAAAATCAAATTGAATGTATGAACCCATCCTGCCTAATTTCGTAAAAGTTAGTTTCCTGGCTTTGCCCTGATCATTTTCGGTAAAAATATTTGACTGCAACTGAGACAATCATATTCAGTTGCGTTGATGAAGTAATTTTACAGAATAGAATTGATACTGAAATTAGTTTCAATGAATATGTCTTGAAGAGTACTTGGTCAACGCCGCTGAAGGTGACTGCCGTAGTTGCAGTCAGAACGTTTGGAGTTTACCAAAGAAGACAACAGCAAAACCCGAAAACCAACCGAAACATTGGAGTCAGTCATGAAATCATACAACATGAGCTGTTGAAAATTGTTGATGAAGGATGCTGAAATTTTCCCAGACTCAAAGATTGATTTTCATTTTTTTATAACTGGTTTTATTTTTCAGTTGGCAATTGGATTATCCAGTGGAAAAAACTCCCTTTGAAACATGAACAACTGAAATACTTGAATCCCTATATTTACTTTTGTGATTAGGTTTATCGAAGAATATTTGATAAAGCTTCTGCCAAATATGTAATAAGGATTGTGTGATTATTTATATACAGTGTGTAACAACGAAAACTTAACACAGCCGTTTTTGAATATAAAGAGTAGGATTTTTAAAAAAAGCTCGGAATCGTCGATTTCTAATTAAAGGGGAACACATTTCAGACTAATCAGACTTTTTGTAGTACGCACCCCCTCGCAGGGGTGCGTCCGACGACCCTTATTCAGATAGGGAAAGTAGGTCGAGTGGCACCTTGTTTGAAGGTCTTTCGAATACCTTTACAACTCTGTTGAAAGAAAATTTTTGTAACGATTAGTTTTCGAGATAATTTGAAGTTAAAATTGACATGTTAATAATACATTAGACAGACCACTCGGTAACTTGTATGCCTAAATAGAAAAATTTTCGAGCAGTTCTTCTTATCAGTTTTTTGTTAAATGAGACCCCTTTTTTAAAATCAATACTCACTCCCCTTCTTCCAGTTTTCAGTAGTACATCGTTCTATTGTTTTGTTTAAACGAGTCGAATATTGTCGAATGCCTCACACTACTGCTGAAAGGGTTTCAGTTATTGCTTTATTTTTTGGCAACGACCATAATGCTAATAGAACATCAATTTTATTTAACGAGCAAAACCCTGGTGAACACCTAAGCAGAAATCACGTTCTGGATTTGGTCACAAAATTAAGGGAGACAGGTTCGGTTTTGACTAAAAAAAGAAATGTTCAGAGAAGGGTAGTGAATGACGATAATGCGATTGGAGTGATTGGTTAGGTCATCGCCAATCCCAGGTTAAGTACCAGAGGTACAGCAATGGCCGGAATAAGCCATATGAGCACATGGAGAATCCTTAGAAACCAAAAATTTCATCCTTACAAAATTAAACTTTTTCATGAACTCGATGAGGATAATTTTGACTGAAGACAGGAGTTTTGTGATGGCATGAGTGAGAGATTGATGCAAAATCCCGAGCTGCTTTATAACATATGTTTTTCGAACGGAAGCTCATTTTATTTCAATGGTTGCGTGAACCGTCACAATTGCCGTTATTGGTCGAATGAAAACCCAAGACTATACGCAGAAATACATACCCAACATCCCCAGAAGTTGAATGTCTGGGCCGGAATATTAGGCAATCATATTATAGGGCCATTTTTCATTGAAGGAAATGTAACCGGTGATTCTTATTCACAACATTTTGAAGAGGCAATACATCCTCGTTTAGTTGAAAAAATTGAACAGGATTCAAGATATCAAGATGAATTTGTCCATTTTCAACAAGACGGTGCACCACCCCATTATGCCCAGCAGGTTCGAATTTTCTGAAAAATCATTTTGAAGGACAATGGATTGGTAGAAGAGGTCCAATTGAATGGCCAGCACGATCACCAGATTTACCACGTTTTGTGGGGATATTTGAAGTATAAAGTTTATGCTACACAGCCAGCCTATTTGGATGAATTACGTCGTAGAATTATTGATGAATGCCAAGCTATAACTCCTGAGATGTTGAATAATGTTAGAGCAAAATTCGAACAAAATCTTTATTGTTGCATGGAGCAAAATGGCACACATTTCGAACATTTACTCTAAATTTCCTATGTGAGTTACCCTTATTAGGTGTTACTTTTTTTGTGTGTGCTTTGAAAACAATTATTGGGATTTATAAACCCTAAAACAGTTTTTTAAACATTTATGTGTCATCAGCATTCAAGGAAATCAGCAGGTTGTATTCGTTGTAAAGGTAAGTTTTTAGTATGATTCACTTTTTTATCAGAAGCATAAAATATTCACGTCAAAAGGCAACCTTTATAAGGAGGTGCCACTCAATTCACCTAAAATGTAAGGGTGGTAACCAACCTCGTCCCCCGAAAAAATCTCCTCGTGATGAACAAATAATTCTTATTTTTTAACGAAATCAAATGGACACGTATCAGCAGGTTGTTATAAAAAGCAAAAATTTATTTTTTTATGAAAGTTCTGAACATAAATTGTACCTTAAAAACAATTTCATTTATTTTAAAAAGATGAAAATACCTTTAAATCTTCAAATTGTCTCGAAAATAAATCGTTACAAAAATTATCTTTTTACAGAAATGTAAAGGTATTCGAACCTTTAGAACAAGGTGTCACACGACCTACTTTCCCTATCTAAATAAGGATCGTCGGACGCACCCCCCGAGTGGGTGCGGTCTACAAAAAATCTGATTAGTCTGAAAGGTGTCCCCCTTTAATTAGAAATCGACGTGTCCGAGCATTTTTTAAAAATCTTACTTTTTATAAGTTTTCGTTGTTACACACTGTATAGTTTGAATTATTGATTTAAATAACATTTATTGATCTAAAGGGTAAAACAAGTTTCAGACAAGTTAATTAATGGATATATAGCCGTTAATACGTGGTAGAAGATCATCATGAAAAATTTAGATTTCAGACAAGTTCTATTGTGAAATTGACGTGATAGTCATTTTTATTATAAAAATAGGTAATTTGATATTTTTTAACTTACGATAAACGTGTTTTCTGGTCTATCCTGTAGTATTCTACCCGATTCACTAGACTCTGTCCCAAAACATCCATTGGTAACTTCTTGAATATTCAACTAGAGAGTATTCCTAACCCCATCTTGGTTTCAAATACTTGATGACATTCAGATTAAACCAAGATCATTTGGAGGTGATAATGTTCACATATCCATAACAGTTCCAATCAACTATGTTCGGCAATTTTTTTGGATGATGAGAGCGGCAAGTGGATGCAATACTCATCCCGAGTCAATTCCAGTTGGACAAATATTCCGCCTGATGTCCCTTTATTCTCTGATAAAATCGCCCAGGGAAAGTAATGTTAGTAGAGGAGAAATTATGGAATCCTCTCTTCATATTGGAGATCTGAAAGAAAAAAAGCAAAGATTTATATTCTATATTGAAATAGAAGAGGATATCTCCGAAATTGAAGAGGGCTTCTCAGATATTGATGAAGCTTTTGCTTATTTCTGTGGATATGTCGCAAAAAAAAATTAAAAGCACCACCAAATGTGGAGAATGAGTGAATTCGATAGTAGGGAAGGGAAATGAAATGTTCAATTCCCTCATAAGAAACAAGAGCAGGGGATTTCTAACATTTCCATCACAAAAAATTATTAGCTTCCTTCACGATGTTGAAGCCATAATATCAGGTGTTTTTAAGAGGGAACTTACAAGAAATTGACTTCAAGTACTTTTAGGCAAATTGTCAAATTTTTTTTTCCAAAACTATTGTAGGTTGTGAATACCACAAGCAAGAATTGTCAAAAGATGCACTGAGGGCATATTTGATCTCTAGATTGAGTATCTGCTGTGCTAAAAAGCATCATGTAAGAGCCCTCGAAAATAAATCAAAATATTTTTTCCAAATGGCTAAATTGTATTGAAGTTAAACTTCATACACAATTTTTCTGTGAGTCAAATTTCGATAAATCTAGCTGAATATTTTCAAAAAAACTACCTATATCATAATTGATGGTAACATCGTTTGAAAATAAGAAATCTTTTACACACTCAATGTAAAAGGTTGTAGTAAGCAAGTACATCAGAAGACATTTTGTATTTGTATTCTAAAAGAAAATAAACTATGTTCATCACATCTCTTTCCAAGGTCACGTTAAAATAATAAACGGCAGAGCTTTGGAATTCACTGCCCCAGAAGATGTTCCTTTAGGCTTACAGTCTGCAGAAATTTAACCATGGTGTTTGTTCTCTGAACATAACGGTATTTTACTTTTCGTGGGAACCTGAATATAAAAGGAATCCTATCACAAGGTAAAGGAAAGTTAATTTACCACTGGTGAGGAAATTAAATACCATTTCACCTCAGATCGATAAAAAAACTAACTTAACTTTTGAACGGCTGGACGTAGAAACATGAAAAAAAAACGTTTGGGGGATATCACCAATATGACGTTTTGAAATGAAACACATTGTGATTGCTCGATAGATGGCTGTGGGAGACACTTCAACTATCAGTGATGACCTGCACATGAAATCATAGCAAAAAATATGACTCAATTAAATTAAATTGAAATAATAATTATGGAAGATATATAAATTATACTTTGTAAAATTTGTGGTGGAATTGTAAATTTCAGTAACCATAATTATTGAAATCTCACAAATTACAATATTCTTTAACAGACAATAAATAGTTCACATTCTTTCCGAACAAAAGATATTAAAGTGCGCACCATATGAGAAACTTTTTTTCGAAAAGTTCCAATGAAGTTTAACTTCGGCACTTGTTTGTGGTTTAAATTTAACTTGGAAGGATGCGGCCAACTGCGATCCACTGACGTTCAGTGTTTGTCAAATTCAACTTTTATTTTCAAATTGAAAAAGTGCATTTCTAGTTCGAATTTAACAAAAAGTTACTTGAAAAAGTTGTGTCTTCGGCAATTTTATATCCATATGCCAAATTTTATGCAACTAGGTTAGTTAACGTTTTGCTTATTTTTGACAGATATTCCCTTTATTTTAAAAAACAAGTTCGGTTAATTGTCATCAATTCATGTATACATAACAAACTCATTATGGAGTTTACCTTTTCAGATATATTTTTACTTATAAGGACATTTTTAGAGTAAAATCAAAAATTTGCTATAAAAATTTTAACATGACTGGTGCAAAGTGTCAATCACTTGGCTATTTTCTTAAACAAACCTTTGATTTCGAAAAAGCAGAGGCAACTAAAAAAAATTTAAATAATTTCGATAGAACTATTATTATTATTATAAATTTTAAACAACAATAATATTATAGAAAATACAAATGGGTACAAAAAATCACTTATTTATCTAAATGAGGTTGTCAAACACTCATGGGCTACATTTCAGTATGTCGTCCTCCACGTTCAATACAAATTATGGTCCTTCTACTGACATCTGTAACTGCATTTTTAATAAATCGGGGATTTATATTTGCACATCACTCGCGAATGGTATTTTCCAGATTTTGTATGTCAGTACACTTTTTGTTTCAGGTAACCCCACCAGAAAAAGTCTAAAGGCGTCAAGTCGGGTGATCTAGGTGACCAATAATATTTCCAGTTACGTCCAATAACATTTGTTGGAGGGACTGTTTTACAGCAACCGTATGATGTATCGGTGCGTCATCAAGCGGATACCATAGATTGTATTTAATATTCAAAGGCATATCATCTAAAACTTCACTAACCTCATTATTTAAAAAGTTGAGATAACCGACAGATGATAAATTTTCCCTAAAGAAAAATGGCCCAATTATTTGGTCGTTGAGTATCCCACAACACACCACCACATTAGTTTCAAAGGAATACTGATCACCACATTCAACTGTGAAATTGGGATTTTTTTGGGCCAACATCGGCAATTTTGAGAACTTACCGTTCCATTTGGAGAGAACGTTGCCTCATCTGTCCATAAAATTTTATACGGAAACTTTACATTTTCTTCTCTCTCTCCTTGAAACCAGAATGAAAACCCCAAACGGACATCAAAATCTCGTTCTTTTGATATGTTAATAAATTTTGTCTTGTAAGACCAAAATTTATTCTTTAATAAAATTTTTCTAACACTTTCTCTCTTGTAATCGGTATTTTTTATAATATCGGTTATGCTCGTTTGCCCGTGTTCAATAACTTTTGAACAAATGTTAAGTTCGGCCTACTCATCATATTTACTTGGAGTCAACTCTAGTAATTTTATTAATACTCATTGCAGTTTTTGAGTTGTCTGCTTTTTCAAAATTGAAGGTACTGACGTTTGTTTGAGAAAATAGCCAAGAGATTGAAACTTTGCACCAGTCATGTTGAAAGTTTTATAGCAAATTTTTAATTTCTCTCTAAAAATGTCCGTATGAGTAAAAATATATCAGAAAAGTTAAACTCCATGATGAGTTTGTTATGTATACATGAATTGTGCCAATTAACCGAACTTGTTTTTTAAAATAAAGGGGATTCTGTCAAAAATAAGCAAAACGTTAACTTCATCCTAGTTACATAAAATCTGGCATATGGATATAAAATTGCCGTAGACAAAACTTTTTCGAGTAACTTTTTGTTAAATTTGATCTAGAAATGCACTTTTTCAATTTTTTTTAAAAAAAAAGTTGAATTTGACAAACACTGAACGTCAGTGGGTCGCAGTTGGCCGCATCATTCTGAGTTAAATTTAAAGCACAAACAAGTGCCGAAGTTAAACTTCATTGACACTTTTCGAAAAAAAAGTTTCCCAAATGGTGCGCTCTTTAATGTATAATTTTTTTTTAATGATGCAAGTAATTTTCCTTCATTTGCAGTATTTCAATATCAACCCTGCGTTCGACACGTGGGGTGTGACATACCCCAGCCGTAGAAAATTCCATATAACTTTTCGAAATTGGCGCCCCAGCGTCGGATATATTCAGTAGCTTCCGCATATAGTCTCCACTCTCATATTCACATCTCAAATCAGTCGTCGTTTGACGTATGTCTGGACCATACAGAAATGAACTGCTGTCACCTCACAAACCACAAGAGGAGACTAAATCATCTGTCGGTAACAAATAAGACAGATGGGAATCCGCGGCTAAGCTAAACAGTGGAGACGGGAGTAAGTTAACCAACTTAGCAAATTTCAAATAGATCTCAATAGGCGCCAGGTAAATTTAATCCTCCAGATACCCTAAGTAACTTACAATACCAATAACTTACCAATTAATATTGGAAATAAAAGATTAAGATCCCCAATATGATTCATTCAGTAATCCTAACTTACATGGATTAACTGACAACGATTCTAAGACAATAATGCGATATTCACACTACTACGCGGTGTTCAAATGTCAATACAAGAGCGCGGTGTATATAACCACAAATTCAATCAGCCATAAATTAGGGGAGTAACGACGCTTAAAAGAAACTACAATACGTCAAGTAAACTACCACGAAAATTGAGAAGGTGAAATCGTAAATACTAGTATTGGAAGGTAACACAATCTCGTTTGCGTCGCGTGAGCTCAGGCGTAGGCGCATCGGTGTCAAGGAACAATTGTAAAAGGAAGAAAACCCCTCAATTTGCGTTTTACAAATGAATCACCATATCAATCAAGTATCAATCAACAAACACTATATCAATAAACAATAAACAAACACTATATCAAATAGGTATCAGTAAACAGAAGGCAAACAATTATTTAAATAGCTCAATATTGCACAAATACTCAAATAAATCAATTATAACTTGCGTGCTCCTTTTGGGCTACCCGGTATATGAGGTTAGGCTACCCCGTAGTTCGACGGAGGTGGATCACCCTGTAGTACGGCGGAGATGGATCATGCTGTTGCACCGCAAAGATAGATCACCCTGTAGCACCACCAAGATAGATCACCCTGTAGTGCACAACAAGCTGGACCAGTAATGGATCACCAAATATGACCCCAAAAAGAAAAAACCCTACGAAAGGAAATTCACAATCAGAATCAAATAAAACCAAAGTGAGATTCAATCCCATTCAATAGAGACTAGTTGACTAATCAATAGCCCTGGTATATTGGGTACCATGTATAACCATATAACCCGTAAAAAAAATCAAGCGAATTGAATGAGTATTGAAACCTCTCTTCAATACTAATTGTAATTCAATTGAATTACAACGATGGAATGAAAAAATTACTAAAATAATTGAAAACACATTTCATGGTAAAATTCTTACCCTGGTCATGGGGTTTTCTATACGTTTTCTTCGTGTGCGGTGCTCTGCACGGAAGTCCTACTAGGACTTGATGAGTGACTAAGGGCTTTCTGTTTCTTATGAATCTAGGGACGAGAAACGAAGGTTGTAGAATTGAAGAGATGATACCATAGCTAAGACCACATGAGAGATGCGATAGTGATTCAGACATACCTTATTTCAGAAATCCTTCCACCTGGCACAATGAGTTCGGTAACCACCACAAATCCTCAAAAGAGTTTCAGTTTCAGACTGCAAATATCCACACCAAAATGACCAATCAGTCTTCCACTATACAATCTTGACTTGTAGAAATAATCCCCGTGAAAAATGGCACAAATACAACAAAATATATCCTACAAAACAGTCTGATGATACACTTGAACTCTCAACCAAGCTCAACGAAGGTCACCCCAGAAATCCAAAATACTGCCACATCTGACAGCTATCCAGTTGTTGCCACAGTGGGCACTGCAAATCTTGCGTAGAAATGGCAAATATTGATGACCTATAACTTTTTTTTATGATTTTCGATGATATTTTTTTAATTTCTGATTAATGATGTTTTATTATCTGTTTGAACCAGCAATTTGATATTTATTCAGTCGTTTTATGTGCAAAAGAATTCTTCGAGTAAATCTATTTTTTCCACTAAAATAACCCATTGTTTTGGTAAAGACGGAATATAACGATTTTATGCTCGTTTTGGTAAATCGAAAATCATTTTATTGCAAAAAGAGATATTACAGTATATAATTCTCATAACAACAATGTTAAAATTCAAGAAAAATCATATTGGGGTCTCACACACCCCATGTGTCTATAAATGTTACAGAAGTCCACATGTCGAACGCAGGATTGATATAAGTCACAAAAAGGATTTGAAGCTTTATAACTCCTATTTAATTATATGCGAGCGCCTTCGACAGCTGGTCATGCTGTTATCATCTAGGATCTGCTCAATCTGCGGTCCGAACGCCTTAGTGCAGATACTCCAGGTACTTTAGGTAAATTTGCCTGTATTTGGGTAACACCAGGTGATATTCTTTGTGTTGGATATTCTCTAGATTTACTGTTTCTAGGAGTGTGTATTGTTTTGTTCAATTCAATTCAATTCAATTCATAGAAAAAACAATACACAGTTCTAGAAACAGTGAATCTAGAGAAGATCCAGCACAAAGAATATTACATGGTGTAACCCAAATAGAGACAAATTTACCTAAGGTACCTGGCGTACCTGCACTGAGGCGTTCGGCCGCACAAAAGGACAAACAACAGGTTGACACGTTCAGTTTGAATAGAGCCTAGATGATGACAGCACCACCAGCTGTCGAAAGCGCTCGCATATAATTAAATAATTAAATATATATAAGTCACAAAAAGGATTTTAATCTTTATAACTTCTATTTAATTATATGCGAGCGATTTGCTTTCGCTTTGCAGCAACTTATAAATATTTGATTTTTATTGAATATAGGTACCCCATGAGTAAATTCAATATTTTCAAGGCATTGGGTTTATTATTCACAATTTGGAAGACTTTAAAATACAAAGGGTTTGCACTTTCAAGTTCCAGTTGTTAGTTATCTATTTAGGAAACCTGGATATTTTGTTCTGAGTCAAGCAGTTTCGTGTTACAACTCTTTAAATGATGACAAATTCAGGTACAGCAAGGTATGCTTCACAGACAGTATTCAGAAGTAACTCCTCGAATAACTGATAACTACTGTCATATAGACGGTGTCCCATAAAAGATACATAACTCTGGCTTTTTCACACTTTTTGTGACAACTTGTTTGGATGAAAATAACCCTGCTTGCTCTTTGGGTTGCATAGAATTGATAATTTTTTCTTGTTCTGTATCGTCATTCTTCAGCATTCGTTCTGATAGTTCTTCTTCAGCAATTTGGTAGGTCATCAAATGACTTTGTTTTAGTTTATACATCATTGTAAACCAACTGGCTTCGGGCATAGAATTGTGGTTTCGTATTAGCTTATCAGCATAAATTTTTGGCCATGAGAGTTGGTTATTATTTACCCATGACGACGGAACTATGGTGAACATATATACCTAAAATGTAGATAAAATGAGTCAAATCCAGCTTCAAAAAGACAAAACTATCAACTGAAAATATAGGCCTGAATTATCAAATAACTGGTCAATTATTGAAACTAATTAAAAGATATATTTTGACATCAAAAACTTACCCGTCATTTCCACTAAACGCACGACAATATTCAACAATATTTAATCCGCGTTCATATAGGTTATGTCTAATATAACATGTATTTAGCATTAGACAACGAATATTTATCATAAAAAAGGTAATATATATTATAAGAGTCACCAAAGTATCATTTGTTAGCAAAAATGTTGCCAACTAACTTATAAACAATCACAATAGTTGTGTACCGACAGCAGAGCCACAGCGGAGCAGAAAGGCAAACAAATATTGATAGGGCCATATTCTTAGTATTCTGTGTAAAAATACCATCAAAATAACGGGATGCTTGGCTGTGTTTCGAAAAAATATTTCATATAGAAATGAGTTGTTAGGGTTGGATGGGAGTTTAGTTTCAGCAGCTAAACCATACAAGGTGATTCACGGAATTTAATTAATTTGGGAGTATCTAGGTTTCCGATAATTTTGTGATTCGAGCGTATGCATTAGCGTTCAAATTCAATTGTATAGGTTCGCTATCCACTTTCTATAATTAATTCGTGACAGTGTTCGTATCCATAGGTATTCGTTAGTGTAAATGGCTTCGATGTTGTGATGTTGACTAATTGACGTATGATTAATTTTTGTGGTGGGTTCGAATACTCTATTTGTAACAAATTTTTTTTTGTTTAGTGAAAGAAGGGATAATGATTGGTTTGGGTCTAGAACGGTTTGGTGTTGGGAGAAAACTCCAGTAATATGAGGTAACACTCTTGCGAAATACTTCCATATTTTTAATACATTGTAGCTTACGGCCAAAAAAATATTGAAAACTCATTTTTATAAATTATAATTGATTCATACATTTTGTCAATAGCTAATAATCAGTTTCTATTGTTACTGTATTCAATTCTAATTCATTCTTAATTTTAGACACTATGATATGCATATATTAGTGTATCAATTTATACTTTCAATTTGATAATAATTCCATTGTGTGGATATTGTAGTGGATTTTTCTGTTTGTATCCCGAATATATAAATAAAAATAAATAATATTTCAATGGCGGTCATTTTGAACTTTTATGGGGGGGTATATAATAATTTTACATTCAGTTCAAGGTGCTTCAAATAAACGAAGAAATGACTTGATGTTCCATAAAATAACTTTCTGGAAGCTTTTTGAGTCACCCTGTATATCGGAAATACTAAAAAAAACACTTCAAATTATCCCACCTAACCTAGTGCTTCAATTTTTTCTTGCGAAAATCAGGAAAATGTTATGATAATGGTTAAAACCCGTCGTTTAGCCTTTATAATCGATGAAAAAAACTTTTTAGCCAAAACATCAAAGACAGATAATATTTATCCAAAGTATATGTGAGAAATCTTTCATTCATACTAGCACTTTCATAGAAACCTAAAGCTTTAAAAGTAGTCCGACTCTGCCGCAATACCATCACTCCCAGAACTAAGTGTTTCTTAACAGTTTTATAGGGGTAACATAGTAGCTAAAATGCTAAAATGCTTGCTACTGATACCAATTCATTTTATAGAACGACGCCATTTGTAATGATAGCGATCCGGGAAACTGAAATTAGATGAGTTGAAAATATGAAATACCGCACATATAGTGATATTTACAGCTGAAAAATACATAGATATTATAACATTATATTATTTAAAATAAAGTGAGTTAAGTTTGCGACTATAAAATTAATACGTCGACAGAGTGAATTTTTGTATAATTAATAATTTTACCGAAAACATTTATAAATGAGTGGTGCGCTTAAATTTTGCTAATAAAAGGCTATATATTTGTCAATGAAATTTCATTTGAAGTAAAAATATCAATCTTTGGAATATAAACAATGTCTTTAACAGTTTTATGATTGCAGGAGTGAAATTTGAAAATGGCTTCAACCTTTGTATTTGTTAGTTTTCAGTTGGTGACATATCTATTATATTTTCCTAGTGTCCAATACAAAATTACTTCTTGTGTCTTCAAGAAAACATTTTTAACACTTTTTTATTTTATTGTTATCGTTTTCGGCTGTATTATATTTTATAACGCCTACTTGGAACTACTAAAAAACTCTTATAAAATTGTCTTCTGATTATTTTATAAGTATCGCTTGGATATGTTGCAAAAGTGCAGTATGGGAAGTCTTTAGAAAACTACTTTTTGAGAGCGTTAGACAAATTTTATAGTAACTGCCAAAATGTTTATAAAACTGTTTTGTAGTGTTTGTAAAAGGCCCTACAAAATATTGATAACAACTATAATGTTTTATAAAACAGTGCCAATTTCCTATTTATAGCAGTTTTATAAACATATTAAAAACATTTCTGGGAGAAATGCAGTTTTATAATTTGTTACTTCGATACGTTTCCGCAACTATTATAAAATACGAAATTGTTAGTTGGGTTCTCACGTTAGTAAGTTCTCCATATTTATATGTTTTTTACAAGATATATAATTTTATCATTGTAGTTGTCCCGATGAAGGTGTGAAATATATCGAAACAAAGAGTTTTGTTTGTAACAGCCCAGCTATTGACTGCAACCTCACGAATTGAACCGATTTATAGTTGATTCAGTCACAAATTATTCTGTTATACAAGGATAGGGTTTTACCAAGAAATCCATCAACGCTATGGAGCAACGAGCGTGAGATTCTTGAAGACTTGGGCAAATAATAACATCAAATTTGGCAACATTACAGAATAGAAACGTTACAGTCGCCATGTGTAGAGACCAATACATCAACGAAAATCATATATTATTAGAAAACAATAAAAACTATAAAATTTTAAAATCAGACCCAACTTCTACACTACAACAGAAAGCAAATAAAATTGTTGCAAATTTGAAAAATTTTCACAAAATAGATAATATTACAGCTGAATCATTAATGATATACAATTCCATAGCACCACGTTTTTATTCGTTACCTAAAGTTTATAAACCTTATTATATTGAAGATTCTTTTTCATTTAGTGAATTTATAAATCATTTTCAGCTTCCTCAAAATTATGTTTTGATAAGCCTAGATGTTGTTTCACTTTTCACAAACCTACCGTTAAAAGTATTGAAACAAACTTTGAACAAAAATTAGTCTGACATTGAAGAACATTGTGAATTAGACAAAATTACATTCATGAATATTTTTGATTTTATTTTTGATTCAACATCCCAGCTATATAGATATATATATATATATATATATATATATATATATATATATATATATATATATATATATATATATATATATATATATATATATATATATATGTCAGTACCGGACAGGCGGTCCTCGATTGAAGACAAAATGAGAAAAAACCGAGAAAGTACTTGATAAAAATAGCTGCGTAGACGCAAGCGAAACACTAGTGGAACCACCTATTGGTGTGACACCCAAGTCAACTTTCCAAGTTTTTATGTCAGTTTTGGTGGTTTTACCAATCAACCGACAACTGCGGTAGCAGAAATTTGGGAAGCTAACCTGAAATGCCATCGGAAAACGAATCCACATGTTTTTAGAATTGATATGAAATCTAGAAAGGTTGACGCAGTCAAGCTGCTGGAAAATAATTCCATGAAAATGGAGAAATGAATAGACTAGTACTCCTTGATCATTCCCATATTGATTTCAATATAAGAGCCACCGATATACAGCTGTTTCAGCTTATTGGGCATCTTCAGTACCAGGCAGGCGGTCCTCGATTGAAGACAAAATTAAAAAAAAAAAACCAAGAGAGTACTTGATAAAAATAGCTGCGTAGACGCAAGCGAAACATAAGTGGAATCACCTATTGGTGTGACACCCAAGTCAAGTTAAAAACTTGGCATATATAGGGCATATGGGAATGATCAAGGAGTACTTATCTATTTATTTTTTGATTTTCATGGAATTATTTTCCAGCAGCTTGACTGCATTAACCTTTCTAGATTTCATATATATATATATATATATATATATATATATATATATATATATATATATATATATATATATATATATATATATATATATATATATATATACATATGTAAACGAAGTGAGTGACACTTCATTTAGTTTGAATTTGCCGCGTAATAACTTTGATGTATAGTTTATCTGTGAACTCTTTGGAATCTATGGTTCTGTGGGTCACATGTCTCCATTTGATGAATATGTAGGTTAGTTATGTTAAAGCAGATATTGCAATTTAAACAAATAATAGGAACTGGTGAAGCAATAGCTTTAAATGTT
Source organism: Leptinotarsa decemlineata (assembly GCF_025532065.1). NCBI lineage: Eukaryota > Metazoa > Arthropoda > Insecta > Coleoptera > Chrysomelidae > Leptinotarsa > Leptinotarsa decemlineata. The sequence continues at coordinate 1,824,442 of NW_027412727.1, read as the reverse complement.
GTTTCTCTTTTCAGGTTAGTTTGAGATTAATTAATGTTGAAGAATGTTTTGTTGAAAATGTAAAAACTGGTTCATGTAATGAAATCCTCCTCTCTTTCCAGAGCAACTCAATTTTGGTTGTACTTTTACTGTTCCACAGAATATCTAAGGATAATCATAAAATGCATTATAAAACAACACTTACTCACTTAGGTCCAGCTACCTATCCGTTCGAAATAGTGTCTATTGACACCATAGGAGGATTTGGAGGTGCTCGTTCATCCAAAACATATTTATATCTTCTAGTAGATCACTTCACTCGTTACGCCTATATTTTGACATCCAAAACCCAGAGTGCAAATGATTTTATAAAACTTGTCCAAAAAGTAACACAAGATTATAAAATGAACTTGATTCTATCAGACCAATATCCTGGCATAAATTCAAAGGATTTCAAAAAATTTTCAGAGAAAGAAGATATACCTATAGTTTTCACTGCAGTAAATGCGCCATTTTCAAATGGATTGAATGGAAGATTAAACCAAACTTTGGTTAATAAAATTCGTTGTAAGAATAATGAAAGGAGGAATAAAATTGCTTGGACAACTATTGCTCATGAATGCACGGAAAAATATAATGAAACTGAACATAGTGTAACAGGGTTCTCCCCGAAATATTTATTGGAGGGAAAAAATATTAACATTCTACCAGATGAACTGAAACAAAATATAACACAGAATCATCTATTACGAGACCGAAACACCACCTCAGAAAATAGTATAAAATCACACAATTATAATAAACAAAGATTTGATAAAAATATAAAACATTATGAACTAAAAGTCGGAGATTCTGTATATGTTGAAAACGGAAATCGGTTAAACCGAAAAAAACTAGATGAATTAAAAATTGGACCTTATCAAATTGTAGACTAAATATCCAATTCAATTTACAAAGTAAACACGGGTCACAAAAAGTCAGAGTTAAAGAAGATATTGCAATTTAAACAATTAATAGGAACTGGTGAAGCAATAGCTTTAAATGTTGTTTCTCTTCTCAGGTTAGTTTGAGATTAATTAATGTTGAAGAATGTTTTGTTGAGAATGTAAAAACTAGTTTATGTAATGAAATCCTCCTCTCTTTTCAGAGCAACGCAATTTTGGTTGTACTTTTACTGTTCCACAGAATATCTAAGGATAATTATAAAACACATTATATATATATATATATATATATATATATATATATATATATATATATATATATATATATATATATATATATATATATAGTACCGGGCAGGTGGGTCTCGATTGAAGACAAAATGAGAAAAAACCAAGGAAGTACTTAATAAAAATAGCTGCGTAAACGCAAGAGAAACATAAGTGGAACCATCTATTGGTGTGACACCCAAGTCACTGAAAAACTGGCGGAACCAAACGTAATAAAGCAATCACATCGTTCTTCTTTTCTGCTGAAATAGGAACCATGGCTTTATGCTTCTGTTCCAATGGAATCTGCTTCAAGTCCGCGTTTCTTCCACGTCGTAGAAAGCTCACAGAAATAAATGGATCATCCAAATTCAATGAGGTTTTCTAATTGAGAATCCCTATCTCATTTCTTCTGTATTGGAGCCATTGTAGAGAATGCCACTTGAATAGCTCCTCAGACACATTCTTTTTTCTAGCAACAAGTAGATTTGTGAGAAGATTTGCAAAATCAAAAATCTCCTCTTGTTTCATATCGTGAACTAAAAAGGATTTTTTTTCCCAGTTGACCTCACCAGTTGGTACCAGTCATGTGGATGAAAGATCTGAAAGTCAATTTTTTTTTTTCGTTTTTCTATCATGGAGTGATCAACATCGCACTCCATGTGCGTGTGACCTGGTATCAGAAACTTGTGGTTGATGCAGTTCAAGTGCGGGAAATCATAAATTGCTTTCAGGAACATTGCAGGAACGTGACTATTTTTATTCTGACCACCACATGTGTCAGAATAAAATGTAACCTCTTTTATCTCATCGGAAAGTTTGCCTAAATGATAATATAGACAGGAAGCTATTTCATTTGCTCCTCTTCCTGCCGTTGCCTCGTGCCACATGTAGTTGGTTGACTCTCCAGTAGCATTGTCGTGTATGGTTAGGTTATAGGTCCATAACTGCCGCTTGTAGAAAACCACCGAAGAGCCAAGAAACGGGGTTGGCAGGCATTGCTGGAGATCGAAAGAAAAACATTTCTTCGTAGTGTCATTCTCAGCCTCAAGCTTATCCACTCTTTTGGAAGCATAAGCTAACGCAGCTTCATCTTGATGGCCTTTCAGAAAATTCTCTACATCTGTTTCTTCTTCTATATTATTTAAATCAGTAGCAACTTTCAGTCGCATGTTAAGTGTGTCGCACTTGACGCACGTATCTACATAAGGCTTCTTGAAAGATAGCTTCATCATGTGAAATTCTCGTTCATAAATTGTACGAGACACAAAATTTTCTCTACCATCTTTGTATAAATCGTACATAATCCGTAAATTTAAATGAGACTGCAGATACTTCTTGTCATTCGTTTTTCTAGTATAATGACTTTTATGCGCCGGAAATGAATTTATATGAGCCTCAACATCATTTATTTCCAACTCGGTTTTTTTATTTGCAGTCGATTGCTTCCCACGTTTATCTTCTTATGTAATTCCTGATGCCTTTTATGATTTGTTTTTCAAAACAGTTCTTATAAATTTATCTTTCTCATCAAGCGTTCGGCAGAAACAGTCCTTGCACACCTCAACCCTCCTTCCGTTTATTTCAAAAGAATATTGGTACGTCACTTTTCGATTTTTCGCACTTTCCGGTTTCCTATGTCGAATAACTTGCTTTTCCTTGCTAGTTATGAGTCCGGCAATGAAAGCTACTCTTTTATCGTGCGTACCCAGAGCCCAGTATTCAGTGAAGGAAGTCTTGCGGATGTCACAATTCAATGCTAGGTAACATTTCTTTCGAAATTGTCTCAAAGGTCTTAATTTTCTCCCTTCCACTTTCTTTCCATTAACATTTGTATAACTCTGCTCTGTGTGAAGCAACTTCGTTCTTTCATTTCGAATAGATCTTGACCATTTCTTTTTAGCCCTAGCTCTTTCTGCGACATCACGATTATCTCGTTTCTCAGTATGTTCTTGTTCTTCCATATTTCCTTCGACTCCATGATTATTTTCTTCCCCAGCATCTTCTTGTTCTTTCATATTTTTTCCTTCGACATCATGATCATTTTCTTCCTCAGCATTTTTGTGCTCTTCCATATTTTCTTCGTTGATGCGTGATTGTGGAATAACATCATTTATTATTGAGTCTTTAGATTTTCGAGATGAATTCGAATGTTTAATTTGAGTGTGTGACATTCCTATTGTGGAAAATGTAGAAACACCTCCTGTTGAAGCTAAATTTTTTTTTTACATCCCAGCTTTTTCTTGCTGAAATCGCAATAATGACTGCTGTCAGAATAATCCGAATCTGGAGGAGGCTAATAAGTTTCGTCAATATCACTGAAGTCAAAATTGAAAACAAAATTCTGAACACCTGGTGGCAAACTTCGTGGAGATAAAGAAAAACTTGGAGAAATTGGGGAGGACGGCACTGTGCAGGACAAAATTAGTTTTATAGGTTATGACACAAATATTTTTACTAACGTTCTTACCTGGTAAACAATCGACATGATTTAATGCTAATTGTAGTAGCTTTTTACCTCGGTTACTCATTTTATTGAACAGCACACAAATTGATACGGTTTTCTCGAATGTTATAACATGTTCACTCCACAGCACGGTATAAATAACATAGAGGAACGATGATATTTTTTGTACATTAGGTTGATATGACGGGCTCAATATGACAAAAGCCTGTGGGACCAGAGGCTTGCTTCCCATTCTTCGTTTGGTACAATGGGCGCATGTTGACTAGAGCCCATAATATCAAACATTTTTCTACATTTCTGACTTAATTTCCTATTATCAGAGAAAATTGTGTGGCGCAAAAACTGTCTAGACTTGAGCCGTTTATATCAATCGAGAGAGCATGAAATTTTGACTTAACCTCCACAAAAACCCCAAAACGGTGTAATATTGACTTGCCTTTTTTACCAAACTTCAAAGAATTATGAAATGTTATCCAATGTTGTTGGATAACATTTCAGAGGTCACAGATGTTTCAGATAAGATATACCAATCTCAGAATCTTGAAAAAGTTTTGTAACTACATTCTAAAGCTGAAGAAACTGAAGTTTTTTCTCATATTAGATCATCATCTTGAGGTGATGCATTTTTCAAAAAGTTCATAGTATTTTCGAAACCATTATTATGTTCCACTTCTCCACTATTAGATTCGATGAAAAGTTTTGCTTTTTATCGAAGAAGAAGGATCGTCTTTTCAGTTCCTCGACAATGTTCTCAGGCGTGTTGTTATGAATGTTCTTTTGATATATGGGTCATAGAATGCTTCCGGAACTCGAAGTGAGTTCGCAAATCACACCAATTGATGAAAACTTATGACTGAGAAAACTTACAAATCCGTTAAGTCACTCAGGAAGTTTTCATTTAGGAAAATAGCTTTCAACCGTTCTTCATGCAAAATTGGAGAAGGAATTACATTATTTGGAAGAAGTGTCTGGGAATTGCTTATGTAATTACTGCCATTTTGCGATAATTAACGAAAAATATAATTTTATTCATAAAGATTGGGATCGGTCACTCGGTTTTTCGGTATCAATACTTTTTCAACAGAGTAAGCGTTGAATTTCAGTTATGATCGTTGGACCTTGATGTCATGATTATCTTTCCTTCGAACTAGACATAACGAACATATCCTGTTGATAAGTAATAATACTGGAAACGCGAAAAATGCAAGCTGAGAGTTTGCATTTCAGCTCCGTGGACAGGAAGTTCGGCCATATCTGAAAAGGTGGGTTCGAAAATTTATTTGAAATAAAAACTGATCAATAACTCCAATGAAAAGAAGATTTGTCTTGAGTAGGAAGAGTTATGGAAAAATTCGGGAATATTAAACAAAGATCAGACCAATCAGGGGACGATACAAGGAAGGAGTATTAGGAACAATTTTTCGGACTTGAGAAGACTAGGGAGTCGGTTAAGGGGCACGTTGGCAATCGGTCAGTTGGAGGAGTTGCGAGAGAAAGTTGGAGGAGTTGCGTGAAATAGGTCGCGAAAGTGAATATCTATAGATAAGTTACGAAAAGATTCCTTTGCGATCGGGAGAGTCGCGAAAGGGAGTTGCGAAAGTCAGTTGTGAATTTGTTGAAAGTGGAAAGGTTTCTGTCAAATACGTGGAATCTGAACTTCAGTTGGCTGATATTATGACAAAACCTTTATCAAGAGACAGGATTAAGTTTCTGCATTCCGAACTGAATATTTAAGATCTTGATGAAATAGGGAGAGTGTTCAATTAGATTTCATTAAGTGATTATGTTTTGTCCTTGTTTATTTATATTCTATTGATTAAAAAAAATGATGTATTGTTGCTATAAATAAAGCTAATGTTTTTGCTGTAGTTGAAATTCGCCCACAACTTTATCTTTCATATAAAAAGTACTCTGTGTTGAATTAGTTTCTACAACAAATATTGAAGTCGATCTGAATTCAGTTGAGAAAGAAATAACGTAGTAGATGATTATTTAGCATCAGCGGCTGAGAATATATACTGGGTGCATTCACCAAAGCATCAGATAGAAATAATTTTATTTTTGTTATAGAGTATACGGGGGAGAAGGATAAGTTGTGTTCACGTTTGGAAAAGTTGAGAGGAAAAGATAATTTTGCTAGATCATCGGGGGATGATAAGAGAATTTAAAGTGATTCACTAAAGTCGGAGAAAGAAAGCTAGGAAACAGAAAGGTCTGTGGCACTTTTAACGGGTTAATTTTGAGTTAGTTTCGAAGTTCCTGACAGTAATGGCAATTAATATTTTGATGAATGAAATATTTTTGAATTGGGGAAAAATACAGGGTGGAGCTGAATAACATATATTGAATTATTTTTCACTGTTCCTTTCAAGTGAGCTGAGGGGGAAATAGTGACGTAACTGGGAATTAGATCTTTTTTATGCTGGTGGTACTGATGAATTGTTCTAGAAAAATGATGATTGCCTAGGAGAAAATAAATAAACAAGCTATTGGGTGATATAAATAGATTTCTTTTCCCTCTCTTATTTTATGATGTTTATGACTTTACGGGATGTGAAATCCAGATAAGGGGATTCAGCGAGTTTTATTGGGCGTTTAAGTGTTGAGATAATTTCGAGAATGTATAGGAGAAGTTAAATAAAATAATTTTATGGTTAGCCTGTCTGATTTGCTTAAAACTATTTTATGTTTTGGTTATATCGGTTAGTGGTTTAAGCATATAGGGTGACAAGTAAGGTGAAATATATTGAGAGGTGTTGAACTTTATAGATAAAAAGCAGGAGAAGTAAAAATAATATTTTGTGAAAGCCATTGCTGTCTGAAAGGAAGTACAGAGAAAGTAAAAGTTGTTTTTGGTAGTCTAACATAGAAAATTAGTTCAGGCTGTATTTCAGGAGTCGAAGAAGCCACAAAGGTAGGAGTTTTTCTGCTGATTTTTGGTGTATTGTGTTGTTAAGGCATATTTTCATTTTTGAATAAAATGGTGAACTCCTCTCAAAATAATACTAACGCTCCAAATATGAACACGTCACCTATTTTGGTAAATGCACCTGCCATGTACTTGCTAGGGATGATAGCGACTACTCTGGACGACTTTTCTTGAAAAAATGCCGGAAACTACTTTGAGAAATGTAGATGGAGATGCTAGCGAAGTTAGACGAGTTGTCGGAAGATTAAACGTTGAAATTATTTGAATTCAAAATGATTGGCGAGGCTTACAATTTTTTTAAGTCGGAACCGGAATTGGACACATTGACATTTTTTGATTTGAAAACGCGGATGCTTTCAAATTTCGCACCTTTCAGGCTACCGGGAGAAAGTCAACACCATCTCAGTAGGTGTTACCAGCGACATGATGAGGATGTCTCATCTTTTTGTACTCGTTCACGGATTTTGGGGGCTAACTTGTTGAAAGAAGATTTACAAGGGGCGACTCCCGAGTAAGAGGCGGGACTCAAAAAGAAAAATGAAGATTCAATTCTGAGCCAGTTTAAAATGGGATTAAGGAAGGACCCAATGAAGGATACTGGGATTTTACTGCTACAGGAATCTGATTTGGATTTGGAAAGAGCAGAACGGTTGGTTAAATTACAGGTAACGACAATACTAATGCTACAAGGAAGAAACAGTAACTCGAAAATTTCGGGAGTGGAAAATGAAGCTGTAGGAACGTCAATGAGAAAACAGGACTTTTATGATAGAGAACGGCCAATAACGATGGTACCTAAGAAATTTCCGCCACCAAGAAACCTGCAAGGATGCTATAATTGTGGAAGAAGTGGACACCTTGCTAGAGAGTGCAGGTTCGGAATAAGGAGTCAGAGAAATACCGCATGTTATATGTGTCATCGAGAAGAACACTGGGCCAAAGAGTGTTGGAAAGCGGATGGCAATTCAAGAGAAATGAACAATCCACCCCAAAAAGGAAGAATAGGAAATAATGGAAGAGATTAGACGGGGACACGGCTTCCCAGAGAATGGAGACCATCAACCAACGGGCACACCTAGACGGGGACCTGCATCAGAAAATCCACGCAACAGTAATTTTAACTAAGAAGGTCAACCTCTTTCTGTCAGGACAGAGGCCGTAAACAAAAAGAAAGGCAGAATATTATGAAGGGAAGTTTTTCAACGGAAGACAATGTGAGGAATGGGGAAACGAGACGAGGACAATATGTTATGGTCATACCGGACGTGACAATGGAATCGGGGAAGCATATACCACATTTAGTACGCATGATGATGAATGGAAACCAAGGAAACTGTCTCGTGGATACAAGAGCTGCTGTGACCCTAGTGAAACGAGGGCTTGTCCCTAAAAAAGAAATTGACAAACGAGGGGCTGAACATTACCATCTCACAAGTGTAACGAGCCATTCTCTCAAAACCTGAGGATCTACAAATCTTTGGATCGAAACGGAAAATAAGCATTGGCGCAGAAAATGGACAGCAATAGTATGTGAGGAATAAACCTTAGGCAATGCTCAAGTTATTTTAGGAAGGAATTTTTTGTCGGCAACTCAGGCTCACATCATCTATGGTAGGGAACAGATACTTAACCTGGTGAGATTTCTCTCACAGGAGTAAGAGAGGGAAGGATATCAGCTTGGCGAGAAAAGAATCGATAGAATCATTGACGTCCCATACAGGAGAGAATATACCAAGAGAATACGAAAGACGGTGCAAGGCAATGGAAAATACCAGAGTTATAGTAGAGATATAAGCGAAAAATGGAACAAAAGCAGAAGGTGGAATGAAAGCGAGAGAGACCCGAAGACTTCGGGTCTTCCCACCAGAAAAATTTTTCAAAGACCGAAGAAAACATAGTCCAATAAAGGGAAGTGGGCGTAAGGAAGAGATGTCAAGAAACCACCAGAAGACTTCAAAAGCGATAATTAGCGTTAGCTAGAAAACAGTAGTTAACCTGAGAAAGAGCGTGGTCAAGAGAACAGTAGATGAACTAGGGGATCACGAGGTCAACAAAAGAAAACAGGAAGTGGAAGTCACAACGATATGTGAAGCCAAGGAAACCCTCACCAGGAAAGAAGTGATTAGGAATCAAGAAGTCAATGAGAACAGTAGGGAAGCCATGACAGGCCAGATACAAGGAGGAGAAAATAATAATGTGGGAATGGGATTAAAGAAGAATGACGCTGAGGAAGCAACTAGAGTGAAGAAACGAAATGGGCCAGCGTATGGACCCAAGGAAAAACCCCCAAGATGAATTGGAAGTCCATGTATTGTTGGAACATCTTCCCGTCTTTTGGCAAAGACGGGAAGATGTGCGAGTTGCGAGCCAATCGACCTCAGATTGAAGGGAGTGCGCGTAGCTAACGCGGAAACAGATAATACAGTACGATTTTGGATTAAGATGGTAAATGAGTCCACTGATGGCATTGTACTGGAGAAGAATCGGGCAGTTGCGAAATCCATAATGGTAGAAGTAGAAGAACAGTTCGAGAAACAGAAACGAGCTGTAGAAGATAAGAGTAGACAAGTGGAAGAGAAAAAGCGAGTCCTTACCAATTCAGATAACCAATTACAACAGAAGAAGCAGCAATTGAAAAGAGCACAAAGCCGGGTAAGGAAAATAGAAGAAGAGGCTATCGTGATACTGGAGCCGAAGGCAATGAAGGCTAACTCTGAGAGCAAAGTGAATAAGGAGCAAAAAGATATGAAGGCTTTGTTAGGAGGCGTACTGATGATGGAACCACTGACAACAAACCTAGCTTTCTATCGAAAAGAAAAGAAACTGAAACAACTGAGCAACGCTGGAAATGAAGAGAGAGGACAGTCCGTAGTAGCACACGCAGAACGAATATTTGAAGATGATATAATCGAAGAACCAGTAGAGCTGCATCACAAGAGATGGGAAACGGATGTTATTCTGGAAAAAAAAGTAGGCGTGCAAGGCCAGGACCAGACCATGGTAGCAGCCATCTTGGACCAACCTATTGAGGGACCAGTCCTAATTTGTGAAGCCATCGACCTGGGAATTAATGGTCTTCATGTTGCAAACACAGTCATGGAAAATTCAGCACGGTTATGGATTAGAATAATAAATGTATCCTCCAGAGAGGTTACCTTGGAAAAGAACAAAAAACCCGCCAGAGCTATAGCAGGAGAAGTGGACATGAAGGAACTGATTACGGGAAAGTAGACAATTGGCCAAATTGATCTGGAGAGGAATGATTGGAGTAATACCGGGTTTGAGTTGGAACATTTAGACAAAGAGTCTGGAACGAAATTACAACGAATAATACGAGAATACCAAGACTTATTTTTGTAAGAAAACGATACGCTTACTAGCATAACCATGGTCAAGCATGGTATCACATTAGAACCGATTGTACAACCCATATGTAAGGCTCCCTACAGAATTCCATATCATCAGCGTCAAGTTTTGCAGAAAAAAATACACAGATTGCTAGACGCAGGGTGATTCGCCCATCGTTTAGTCCGTGGTCAGCACCAGTAGTACTGGTGACTGGGGACTGAATAACGTCACTAAGAAGGAATGCTATCCACTAATCAACATTTCAGATCTGATTCAGGGATATACCACACGGAGTAACGCACTTTTCTCAGTCATTGATGTGGCAGAAGCGTATGACCAAATTGATATGGAAGAGAAGGACATTGCTTTAACTGGATTCAGTACGTTTCAAGGGCACTATGAATACCTGAAAATGCCGTTTGGTCTGGTTAATGCGTCATCGACATTTCAGAGGTTTATGAACATTACCTTGACCGGACTTACCGAGGAAATCTTTATGGTATATTTGGACGACATTATCATTTTCAATGCGGAAGGAGTCGATGATCATATCGAAAGATTGAGACTGGTGTTTGAGCGTCTGAAGCCCGTGGACGTGAAACTAAAACCAAAGAAATGTAACTTTCTACTGAACAAAGTGAAATATTTAGGGCATACGATATCCCAGAACGGGGTCCTTCCGGATCCAGAAAAGATCGAGGAAATCCACGAATTCCCAATCCCAAAGAACGTTAAGGGAGTAGGATCGTTCTTAGGAATCGTAAATTGGTATCGACGATTTATACCTAACGCCGCGGAGTTATTGGCACCGCTAAAGCATTTAACAAAAAAAGAAATGAAGTTTGAAATAACCCCAGAAGTTCTACAAGCCATCGAAAAACTGAAGAGTATATTGACATCGGATTTGGTCCTGATTTTTCCGGACTTTTCCCAACCATTTTATTGTTGCTATCGACGCGTCAGGCTCAGGAATAGGGGCCGTCCTCAGCCAGTTAAGGGAAGGACACGAGAGACCAGTAGCATACTCGAGCAGAAATCTAAAGAAAGCCGAATTGAATTATTCCACTACTGAAATAGAATTGTTGGGGGTGATTTTTGGAATACAAACCTTCAGATGTCACTTGTTTGGGAATAAGTTCACTGTTATAACAGACCACCGACCATTGAAGTGGCTATTAACGATTAAAGACCCTGGCTCTAGACTGGCTAGATGGGCTCTGACCTTGGGAGAATATGATTTTACGATAATACATCGCAAGGGTAAACTGCATGGTAACGCTGACGCGTTAAGCCGTATGCACGATCGGGGGATCATTACATTGAGAGAGAGTTCGAAGAGTACGAGGAATATAGGAAGATACATCAAACGCCAAGAATGACGAAGCTGAAGATAAAAGTTGGAAATTTATTTTCCGCCCCGGAGAAGTGGACCTTAGCCCACTGTGTCTCTCGAGATTTTACGATGAGAGACGGAATTGCGCGTCAATTCGAAGAAATTTACGGAGCAGTAGAAACATTGGTGCAATAAGAGAGAAACTTCGGAGAAATCGCAGAACTAAGACTACCAGAACGTAATATATATTACCTAGTTACGAAAGTATTGTATTGTCAGTATTGGGACAAACCTTCGTATCGAACCATGTGGAATGCTTTGAGGTAATTGAAAAATTGTTGTGATAGGATACCGTCTTGGAAATGATTCAATTTTTATTCCATAACACTAATATCGAAATCTACATCTACGAACTGGCTGAGCAAGTAGCAACCATTGGAGTTGTAGAAGAGCTCGAGGATCTGTTAGTGCCAGAATGGAACCAAGAAAAGTTGAAGAAAGAACAAACTAAGGACGAATTTTGCCAAGCGATAGAGAGACAGAATGACATGACGAAAGAAAATTCGCTTCACTATAGGTCAAAAGATGGGCTGATATATCACGTACAAGAGGATGGGGATAAGCTAATTGTACCTAGGAAATATGTTAGAAAAGTATTGGAGGACTTTCACGACGCGCCATTTGCTGGTCATCCGGGACAACAGAAAACACTAGCCAGTATAAAGCGGAGATTCTACTGGCCAAATATGAGGACCGATGTCATTAAGTATTGCGCCACCTGTGACGCTTGCAATCGTAGGAAATCTTCTCCGCATCAGAAGAAAGCCCCACTACTAATGTTCACACCGACGACGGAGCCTTGGGGATCAACGTCCATGGATATAGTAGGACCAATGGTTACTCCAAATAGGGGAAACCGTTATATACTGACCTTCCAAGATTATTTCACTAAGTATGTAGAGGCGATCCCACTACCGGATCAGAAAGCGGACACAGTTGCCCGAGCGTTTGTAGAAAACATAATAACGCGACATGGAACACCTAAGAGGTTACTGACGGACCGAGAAACCAACTTCATGTCACAGCTATTCCAAGGAGTATGTCGAGTTCTAAAGGTCAAAAAGAGTCACACTGCCAGCTACGCACCAACCACCAATGGACAAATTGGAAGGATGCATAGAGTAATGGAAGATATGCTTTCCCATTATATAAGTAACAATCAGAGAGATTGGAATGAATGGTTACGTTTCGTGTTAATGGCTTACCGGGGACTCACACACCTCACCACGGGAGAGAACTGACGCTACCAATAGATAGCTTCATACAATCGGGGAAAGTCAGATATAATTATGACGAGGACTACGCGTTAGAATTATTGGAAAGACTAAGAAAGGTATATGCAAAAGTATTTGTGAATACAGAAGAGACGAAGAGGATAAGAAATGAAAAGTATAACCAAAAGACTGCGGAGCATCCATTTGAAGTAGGGGACTATGTGCTAGTGAAAATTGAATCAGCAAAACCAGGAATATCAAAAAAACTACGTAATAACAGAAATGGCAACAGCGGTCACGTGCAAGCTGAGAAAACGCGAAGGGCGAGTAGGCTAAAACCTTATAACCTGAGGGATACGGACATACTACTCAGAAAGGATAGCCGTTGGGCAGGTCCAAAGAAAAAATCAAAGCAGTACAAGGAACACGATATGGAGGAAGGGAGTGATGAAGATGTCGAAGATGAGAGGCATGACATCCCGAGAGAAAGACATCAATGGAAACCAGTAATGATGTCCCAATATATCGCAATGAAAATAGAACAGGCCTTGGAAGGAGACAGCGCTAGGGACAGTGACGATAAGTACACAGAGAAAGGATCAGTTTCAGATGAACCAGTTCCAATACGACGGTCTATGATGACGAGAAGACCACTGGTATACGCCGTGAATTGTGCATAATGAAGTACACGCTCTGCAGATAGGAGCGCTCGAATACTACTGCCTGTAAGTATCGACCGTGAGGGTAGAACTCCCACTAAACGGATACTATTGCTCCCGTTGTATCGTTTTTTTTTTTCATCACTCACGATACGGTGGTAGAGGTTGTTAGAGCTCTGTAGGATTCAAACTCTGCAGAGGGGGTTGTAGAATACTTCCGCCGGTGAAGGTGTCGACCGTGAGGTAAAAGTCTACTAAAATAGATACCACACCTCCCACCGCATCGATTTACATCTTCCTACGTTGCGATGGCAAGAGTCTGAGTTCTAAACGAGCAGCGCTTATCCGACCCCAATTCCTTTATATTCCATCTTCTTTCATGTGGAAAGCAAATTGTTGTTCTGTTCACTAGGGGAGGAGTTCAAGGGTATACTCCTCAATCAATAAGTCCGGTAAGTCGATAATAATAATCCAGATGGAGTTACGGGATTGAGGTAGGATTATTAATTGAAAAGCATATTTATGAGGCAGAGTCAGAATCGATTTGGGCTACGACAGCTTACTTGAGGGACGAGAATAGGAGGACTATATTCCAGAAAGGAAAAAAAAGAGTACGGTCAAAACATCAGTATGTTTTTGGTTAGGTTTGCGTGAAGGGTAAATTTGATTACATTATAGCTAGATGGTAACAGTATTGATTGATCAGAGGAAATGTAGACAGAAATCGAAGGCGACAGAATAATAAAGTAAAAATAGTTCGTTCAGTGGGATGCCAGATTAAGGAGATCAGATTACCGGCCATAACAGATACTAAACGATTTAGGAAGTGTGCCTTGAAACACGTTTTGGGTTGGTAGGCAGCCATCCCTGTTTACCCGATCAAGAGGAGGAAAACTCGTTCATATAGGTCGGAAAACAAGAAGTGGAAATTTAACTTACGCCTTGTGGAATTTAACTTTGGTTTTCCGAAAAGCAACGATTAGGTGCACCAGGACATGAGATGTACCTGAGTCATCATCAAATAACAAATTTTAGTCAGGTGGGGATTATAATCTCACTGGGTATGATAATCGTTCCCTGGCTAAGATCAGAAAAAAAATTGTAGATTCACGTTTTGGCGACTTTGGGAAACCTCAACCGCTGGGCCTCGGTGGAAAGGGTCGACAGGGGTTTTTCAACATATACAGGTGAAAAGATGAATATGATAGTATCTTCACCTCTTTACTGTTCACAGATTACGTGAACTTGGAGTTATTCGAAAAGGATAGTTCCTAAATTCACCGATCATAGTAGGTGTATAAAGTGGAAGATTATGCCAATAGGGCATGAGATTAGGAATAGGGAATACCGAAAAGGGAGGGTGCGAGAGTAGGGGAGAAGGTTTCAATAAGAGAAAGATCGCGGGAGGACCAAGGGTGTCGATATTGAATATCGTGACCAAGATCCACCGTAGAGACATGTAGGTAGGAGCACGCATAGAGGACATTTTGTCAGATTGAATTGCCTTGGCTTTTAGCTAGAAAATATCGCATTGTATATGATCAGGATTCATGATATTATTTTAGGATATGTATGAGATGAACAATAGCTTGGATGTTTTTCGTTAATTTTGTGTTGTTTAATTCTTGTTTCATTATTCTGTGTTGGATGATAAGGTCATTTGAATAGACTGTCATAGACATTCAGCAAAGTTTGATTTTTCCATAGGACGAAGCCGAATAAATGAGACACCAGACATCAGGATGTATCCCATCAGGCACCTAATCATCAGCACGGGAGTAACCTTGCCTATGATGTCTAACTTCACCCAGGTGAAACCCCTCATTGCCTATGATTGTGACGACAAGGTGACCGAGATATCGGCCATATCAAATCGCAATGTCGCGGAGTTCCTCGAAACTCAGACTGCATATCAGAGTGAGTCGGAAAAAGTGTCAGTTCTACAACACGTTTTCAACACGTGTGGACTTGCCTAATTGAAGTCACGTGAGTGATCATGCACTGTGGAATGTATAGCCATAGCTCAATAGTATCCGGAGGAATACTGAACTATGTAAATCGCGTAGGAGCAGACGAATGCCGCAACACGCATCGTTATCGATCCTTAACCATTCATCACCAGAAGATAGGAAACCTTGCAACCAACGACACCACTACAACATCCCTCACCTTGGAAGGACTTGTAAACGCTGACGGATCCTGTGAAGGAACCACGTATCACGAAAACGGACAATCATGGAAAACCGTTATTCTCTTAGCCACGGTGAAAATCCGACTAATGGACTACGAGGCCAAAATCAAATTTGATGAAAAAGAAATAGCTTCAATGGGTAACGTAGTATGCCCCTATTTGAAAGGATATTGCTTCGACCCCAGTGTAGGCGAAGCTACGTGGGTAACTAATCCATTTCGCACATGTGAGGATAAACTTAGCCTGTTATACACTGGCCAAGCCGATATGATAACTAACCAAATCACCACGGAACAATTGATAGTAGTAGAGAACAACGCGAAAGTCTTCGCAGTATCTCTTATAAGGAGAATTGAAGTCTGCAATTTAGAACTATGTAATACCCCCACATAGTTGTTGCAGAAGAAACCTCACAATATTTTGATCTTAAACCAAAAGTTGATATATTCCCACACAATGCCGACCTTATGGCTTATGTGAATAGCAAATTCCTATACGTGGAACAAGCTTATAACCGAAAGATGGATCAATTATATATAGATACTGCTCATAGGAGATGTTCAACACAACGAGATATTTTACGCACCAGGCTGTTAATGGCGCCTTTAGCGCCTAGCACCCTGAGCTAGCTAGTTAAGGAGAGTGGAGGCTATGTAGGACGGGTAAATGTTACAATGAACTACCAATAGTAGTGAATAATCAACCCAAGTGCATGGCACCCATAACCAGGATCATACAGGAACATGCCAAAGAAGTAGATTGCAATGGGTTGATGCCACCCTTGTATTTTATAGATGACTGATGGATTGGGTTGACCCCTCACCCCATTGAAAAACACGCTCCAGAAGAACTCTCCCCAAAAGTAGAAACAAAACTCAACTTCTAACCGATACAACCTGTCGGAGCGCTGAGAATTTATACCCAGGAAGAAATTAAGAACGCCCAATGGATAATTGTTTTCGAAAATGAACGAAAAGCTGTAGAGAATATTTTAGGAAGACGAGTAGCAGGCCTGGAAACTACCGGACAAGGATTCTCCACGATAAACCTTTTTGACAGGGAGGAAATGGAAAAACTAGCCCACAAAGCCCAAAACTAGCCCAATAAAGTATGCGCTGGGAGTTGTATTGAATGGAATTCATCTTTACCAAACAGTAGGATGCGGTGTAATGATACTCGCCAGCTTGTGGAACACCTTAACCATATGGGTATCCCACAGATACCAAAAAGTAGTAGTGCAGGAAAGAACCGGACCAAAAAGGGACGAAGAAGCCTACTTACAGGAATCAGCCGTACCACCAAGAATATATCCTCGAGTACCTAACCCACTACATTGGATCGACCAATCCAACCAAACAACCCCGGGACAGGAACAGGTTTCGCGAAACGATGTGCCATAAAACCAAGTAGGACATAGCGCCGCGGTCCAAACCCAACTTCAGTTCGAGCCCACTCATAAACTTTCAAACTATATCTTCATGAACTGTGTAGCAGAAGGATCTCTCGCAAGTATAAGGCGAGACGACCCTTGGTGATCGTGGAACCTATGATAACAATATAATTGAAGTCAAGTACGGGCCAAACCGTACCAAGGAGCGAAGGTAGCAAGTCCTGTGATATCCTAGGCTGGTGAAAAAGATTACTTCCCGCATCACACCATCCCGCATCAGGTTACGGCAGGCAAGGGAGCCTCGCTGACTACAGAAGTGAATTACGCACACACGCGAGTGTTCGCGAGTGCAGTGCGCGGATCAGACGCGAAACTTTTGTTCGCCCAAAAGTGACGGACATTTTTGTTAGCAATAGGATGCATTACGAATTTTTATTTTGATTATCATATTGTAGCTTTAGTTGATTGAAAAGTTATGGCACTGTATGTCCAGAACTTTTATGAAGGGGGGAGTAGTGTAGTAACTGTCATTGCGATAATTACCAAAAAATATAATTTCATTCATGAAGATTGGGGTCGGTAACTCGGTTTTTCGGTATCAATACTTTTTCAACAGAGTAAGCGTTGAATTTCAGCTATGATCGTTGGACCTTGACGGCATAATTATCTTTCCTTCGAACTAGACATAACAAACATATCCTGTTGATAAGTAATAATGCTGGGAACGCGAAAAATGCAAGCTGAGAGTTTGCATTTCAGTTCCGTGAACAGAAAGTTCGGTCATATCTGAAAAGGTGGGTCAGAAAATTTATTTGAAATGAAAACTGATCAATAACTCCAATGAAAAGAAGATTTGTCTTGAGTAGGAAGAGTTATGGTAAAATTCGGGAATATTAAACAAAGGTCAGACCAATCAGGGGACGGTATCAGGGAGGAGTATTAGGAACAATTTTTTGGACTTGAGAAGACTAGGGAGTCGGTTAATGGGCACGGTGGCGATCGGTCAGTTCGGGGAGTTGCGAAAGAAAGTTACGTGGAATAGGTCGAAATGAAATAGGTGAATTTCTATAGATAAGTTACGAAAGTCAGTTGCGAAAAGATTTCTTTGCGATCGATAGTTAATTTGGGAGAGTCGCGAAAGGGAGTTGCGAAAGTCAGTTGCGGAAGAGGGTCGCGAAAAAAGGGGCTGTCCGAAAAAGTATTTTTTTACTCGTTAGTGGAATTCCGGTAAATTTGCGGGTAGTGACTTAACTGTGGTGTTGCGTTTGGCGGCACTTACCACGATTGTGTATTTTAGACGGATATCGTGAGTCGATTTGGATTTTTTTTTTCTAACCCCCATGTCGGTATAAAGAGAGAGAGGATGCCATTCTGATTCTGTAATAATTGCCATTTTTGATTTTGAAATAATTGTCCTATTGTTGTTGCGTCTTAGGGACGATATAAGAAGGGCAACAAATTACACTACAACCCTTTCATATGTGTAATAATGATTAGTACGCACGGGTTTGAAGCCAGGCAATTTCAAATAATAACTTCAGAATATCCGCTAAACTCGATTAGAGTAATTGTTTTCATATAAGTTAGAATTCTACCTTATGGGAGAAATATAACATTTCACAAGTTGTTGAAAAGATAATATTTGTTTGACAATCAGCTATTCGAGACGTATTTTCTTGTAAAATTTTGATCGTACTTTTTGAAAAAAAAAAATTTTTTATTGTTTTGTTGGATTTCTGTGTTATATTTTTTTTCACAGTTATTTCTTCTGTAATATAAGCCTAATCTGAAGATTCTTGTTGTTTTTAATGGCTCACTTCTTGAGTAAGTCCCGCACCGTTTCAGGATAGTTAAAAGGCCTTTAGCCGTTAGTATAAGTCTCCTGCCTCATTCTGGAGTGGAACCTAGGAAGAAAACCATCTCAAAAAGGTACACGGTGTAGTTAGGTTTCCAAAAGATTGGAGAAAGCTCCTATTATTACACTTACAAAAATACTTTAGAACTTTCTCTTCAAATTGGCATTTGAACAATCATTTCACATGTGAAACTTCAAAATTTCTCTTCCTATTGGTATAGAGAAAAGGAGCTTGAGGTCCGTAATGTTTTTTGATAACCTCATAGAAAAAATTGTTAATGACAGTTTTCGACATATCCGATATACTGAACCCCGATACGATGGTTGGTAATAATAAACTTCACCTATTTGTATGACTGTAACGTCTTTGGAAAATATGAATGAAGTTTTGAAATTAGGGCGGCTATCAGAGCATTGGCAACCATACCTCTCCGAATAGATTTCCAATGTGTGACAATTTGAATGTTTATTCTATTGTTAACGTTCTTCATTGTCCCACCGTATATGGAATTGACATTCGATCCAAAATTATTCCTCTCAAAATTTTTTGCAGCCTTATTTCTCACGTTAGTATTCTAATCAATACACTTTCTCAACCATGGTGACACCATCTAATCATTATAAACCGCCTGTTTTGAATTTCTATAATGAACGATATATTTTCCTCATCATTGACCAATACCACTGCGTTTACTATTTTGAAAGGAATGTACCATATCGATAACAGTTCATAATTCCAACTTGAAGCATGCATAATTTCAACAAAGCATCCCAAGAAAGACCTGGATATGTGGAATAATGAGCAGGGTCCAATTTATATGTAGTCAAACACATGTTCTAGAAATTTCAGAAGATATAGCACAGTAAGAGAACATCCGATTTTATTTATATGTCAGAATATTCACCCAGATCGTGACAATTGAACATTGTCTATACCTGCTCCACTCTATCATAATCCTCATCAGAAACATGCCTTCGATTCAGTTTGTCATCAAACTCCACTTTCCATGGTGAAGTTGAATAATTCAATTCATCTGAAAAATCGGTGTGAAGCTGTATGGAAAAAAACCTTTCTGTCTCATTTTTCGGAAAATATTTTCTCAAGATGGACATTGAAGTCGAGGTTACAAACGGAATGTATAGCTCTATTTGTTTTCCGCTAGATGTCAGTGGTCACGAACTTCAATACCATACTCCAAATGTCTTTCCACATACTACACATGTAGTGGCAATATTGAAATCATGCTTCTGTATACAATATGAATTCAGGAATAGAATGATCAAAATAACACTCTACGAGATGTGAAGATAGTTTCGATTTGTGTAAGATTTTGCAGAATTTTGCTCATTATTTGTTCGCACTGATCTCAGAATTGATTTGAAATTCATCATTTACAACAAATGGAACACCCAACTGTTTCTCGATATTTTCAAATTTTCAAATAATTCAGGTACACATTAACAAAATTCACCAACCCTGAATTTTGTGGTAGGGGTTATAGGTGTGATTACCATCTTTCAGTTAATGTTGCAATGAAGCTCGCTCACTACCATACTCTCTATGACATACTCTCTATGATCGTGTACAGATATTTGGGATTATACTAATCTGGATGAATCTTCAATACAACAATAAATACTATCACCAGAATCATCCATCATATTTGGCAGATTCATATGACTGATTAGTCTACGTTTCGAATAGTGTAACGGTACTTCATATTCAATTTTATCATTTTTGAAATTTTTTATAAATCATAATCTCAAATGTGGGAATATCTCTCAATATAACTGCTACATTCCTGCCAAATTCAACACGATGTAGAGAAGAGGGTATTATGAAATTTCACACAGTCTCACATTGACAGGATACAAAGTTGAAATCACAGCCCACGCAAAGCAGTAATGATCCTAATTACCAACATTCACAACACTTTTCTTCAACTCTATGAATTTGAGTGACTTGATATAAGAGTACCTTTCAAGGGAGCTTTACTCATTAGCATTCACCTTCATATACAGAATTTTCCCGACAGTCCAACTTCAAAATATATTTATTCAATCAGCAATTTTTTGAATACATCACATACTTGAATCTTGATTTCGAAATTTCATTGCTTGGCAGTTGAATCATCATTTGAAGTATTATGAACCACATTCAAATCTTTCAATCGATCCACATCTTGATTGGGTCAGTATTCTCAGTTTGTAAATACTGACGTCCAAACACCTCTATATTGGTCTTCACACATCACTTTTACTTCTTAGAGTAGTTTCGAAACTATTTAATTGAATTCATTGAAGAATGTGGGGTGATAATCCACATGGAAGTTTTGACTATCCAAGCTATAGCTCACAATGCTTATCTCTTCATTCAACACCTGCATTCGTTCTATATTGCTTATCTGTTGCACTGTGTGTGTATGTTCAAAATTGTAAAACAAGGGGAGAATAAATTATAATAATTATCATTATTATTATTGACGATACTCTTTCCGTAATAAGTCAACATTAGAAATGATGGATGAAGTCAATGTGTATGCTACATATTGAGGTATATATCAACTGCCGATCAGAACATGGAGGTCGTTCCGCAAGACAATACATTGTCCATAGACAACTTGGACTATTTAGATGATGGTATCAAGTATCGAAATAAACACGGCAAATTGTTGACTTATTCTTTCCGCGCCATTATATGTGTTCCATCAAGATGTAAAGAAACCAACACAGCTCTATCGTTATTATTTCATTCGAATAGAGAAAAATTTGAAAATGTCTACGTGTACTCAAAGTCATTGTATCAACCCAATTATCAGCTGCTTTGAGGGATATTGGAGAAAACCAAAAGAGTCAGTTATTTTCCATTTCAAGACAATGAAGAAATTCAGAGTCCGGAGATGGCCAAACGGAATTCCATATTCATATTCGATGAGGTAGCCTGCGATAGTCAGCAGAAAATCCGTGAATATAATTCCATGTGAAGACATGAGGACATTGATGCCATGTATCTATGTCAGACGTATTCCAAAATACCCATACAACCCATACGCTACAATTGCAACATAATTGTATAGTTCAAGCAAGACGAAATTAATTTAAAACATGTATTCGACATGTGTTTTGATGAATTCAAATTATTGTTTGCTAAATGTTTTGCGCGACAAGTATGGAACTTTTATCATCGTCAAGGAATGTGATTTGAATGCGAGACGATATCGAAAAGGCTCTGACAAGTACATAACTGTGCGTTAATAGAGATGAAAAACGTTATTTGGTCAATATGAAACTGCTCAGAAAAAAAGTTGATGTTGTGCGCAAGAACAAAATCAACGAAATTTCGAATAGTATCAGAGAAAGTATCTAGCTCTGAAATTGGGAGAATCTGAAGAGTATGAGCCGTTGCAAAACCTATATCAAAGCCATTGAATGATATAGCTGGAATCTTTAAAAATTTGGTAGACCACTTGAGACGTAGTGGTGTCACCAACAAAGTGAAGAAGGAAGAAATAAAGACGGAATCATTCGACCAATCTCGAGCATTTGGAAACACACAATTTTTTCCACTTGTAGATGTTGTTGACACGACGGGAAAGGATGATGATTATGATGAGGTATTCCACGAATCACTACCACCACAAACATTAATAAAAAATATTTCATGCTCTGCTCATATATATATGAACAAAAATATAACCTCCTATCGAATGACAGGATTCAATTCCTGACCATGCTATGGAGAAATCGCAACACGAGCAGACCTTGCTCTTCCATCCAACCACAATAAAATGTCAACATCTTGTACGGTTTCCAAATACATTCCGTGTATTTTATCATACAGCTGCTAGTATAGCCAGATAATGTATGAAAATGAGCAGGATCCAATTCATAAGTCATGCGAAATTTATCTCGAAAATTTTCGAAAACCGCACTCAATAACATAGTGTCAGGTTTCATGTAAAGTTCGCTGTACTCCCCGCAATTTCTATTTTGAATGAACTCCAAACATGGTGTGCATGTTTATAGTCTTCCTCACTTATATGTACATCATTCAATTCACTGTGAAACTGCTCGATACTTGGTAGCTGCCTCTCATCCAACTTTTTTAAGTTGGTGATGTAATCATATGAAAATACTCCTTTTCGAGTCAGTAATTTGAGTACATCTAAGAATTGGAATTCATTTTCCAAAATATGAAACTCGTCTTCAACGAGAGTGGAAACGAGCCAATCCAAAGAGGCTCCTAGAAAAAAAAATTAATCAATGGATCTCAATTTGATGTCGTACTCAGTAAATGAAATATATTTTTCTTTGTTCACCGGCAATAGACTCAATCGTTCATTCTTTGCCAAAGCTTTGATTATCAAATGACAATCATACCCGAAAAAATTGTGAAACTGGGACTGAAACATGCTACATAATTCCATTTTCATCATCAGTTTCCAAAAGTTTGTTAGAAACCTATTGGATAATTCGTCGTTGGTGACTTCTCTTATGAGGATTATTTTTCGAGGTTTCAATAAGTGGAAATTGGTCCACGTTGCGTATATTGGGTATTGTATTACTTTGAACGTGGTTTTCATTCTCTTGGCCGAAGATCATTCAAACTTCACAACCCTACGTTATCTAGGTCTTATTGGGCATAGTGAATCCCCTTACATGAACTCACATACAAAAGTTGTTCGATTTCCTCATTACGTACGATTTCCACTGAAAAAACTAGCGTTTTCAAAAATTCATAACCTTATGGACTAATGGGTTAATTCATTATTATTGTGGATCCGTGGGGATGAATAACTACGTATTTCGTGTTCACACAAACTGATGTACGATTTAAATAACTTCTTTCTCAATATTGTAATTCACCCCCTAGATAATTTATAATTTTGCCATGTTGCCAAACTTCCTAAGAAACCTGAAATCTACGGGTTCTTTTTTTATTTTCGTATTTAATTAATTTATGATAGGTTTCATTAACTTAAATTAATTTTTGGCCTTACGGGGTTGCCAGATCAACAAAATTGAAGCAAATATAAATAATTATTTTCTTGTTGATTTCATTGATTTCAATTTTCGTTACGACGCACGGTTGGGTACTACTCATTTCAAGATTTTTTTTCCTTTTTGAATTTTGATTGGTACCATATTTCTTAAAGGGTTTTTTTTTACGTGCCAACGTGAAATACCTTTCTATTACCGGTCGTGTAAGAATGTCCACTTCCTGCCGAAGACCGTTGAAGGATGAAGAGTCAGAACTATCAGTTCGAAAGGAGAGGAACCGAAATAGACTTTCTGTCCAGCACCGTAGTAGAGGGAATTTTCAAGATATTACGCCTGTACTGGAGTCACGCAAGTAGACTGCTACCTGTATCACTCTTAACTAGGATAAAATATTTTGAGTTATTGACTTTGATTTTTCTTTGTTGTCAAATTTATGGTATTATTTCAAATTTCACATTTGTTATTTGCGGAAATTAATCGGTAACGGTGTTGAATAGTAGGAGATCATAAGTTTATGCGCCTTTCGCTTCGGGTCCAAAGCTAGCAGCGGTTATTATTTTGATTTTGGTGCTGATTACTGTCCATCCAATAATTTCTGCGCCCTTCCCATTTATATTGACTAGAAAAAAACTTATTGTTATTAGTAAAGCGTTAACTCAAAAGCGAGAGACATTTAAGACATTTTTGAAGTCAAATTCCAATTAGTTGGGTACTTTGTGATTGGTAGTTGATTGAGTATTCAAGGGTTAAAGGTACCTGGCGCCTAAACAACCCGCTCCCACCTCCAGTTTAATTAGCCGGAGCC